>NW_026778034.1:0-53103 GCF_028023285.1 Balaenoptera ricei
CCGCTGCGCAAGTGGCACGCACCTGGCAGGCAGACACCCAGAGTCCGCCCCAGGTGCCAGGGCAGACCCTATCAGAGGAGAGCAGACCCCTTGCCTCCACTCCAGGGAGTGGGTGGGCAGGCTGGTGGGTAGGACAGGCCAAGTTGCTGGGGGCATGGGAGCTAGGCTGCAGCCAGCTGTAGTGGGTGCCAAGCAGTCCTTCAACACCCTGGCAGGCGGTGTTTGGAAGGGGAGCTGGGTTGGGGGGGACAAGAAAGGGGGTGCAGGCAGCCAAGGGAGGTTGAAAGAAGGTCAAGGTGCTCCCCTCCTGTCCTGGGGACTGCCTTGGCCTGCTGACCTTGTAGCGTGTCCTGTGCCCACAGTAGGGGCACTGAAGAGTGTCTGCCAGGCACTACCAGGCTGGTGGAAGCAGTGCCCCATGGAGGTAATTAAGTGGCAGATGAAGTTAACTCTGTTGGACATGGCCCCTAGGGAGTGAAGGCTGCCTCCCAGTACCCGCCCCCTGCCCCTGCCAACACATGTCTCTCAGGGTGACCTTGGCTGTTGAAGATTGGATGGACAGAGGGAGTCTCCTAAAGCAAGAGGTGAAGAGGGACAGTCACTCTCCTCCCAGCCCTGTACCACTCCCACAGGTCATGGACCTCCAGAGTCACATGAGGCTCCAGAAGCATGGCCAAGCCTTAGACCCTCTAAGACCACTTGGGATGTTACCAGCAGGTCCCCTTGCCCCTGGGGACAGCTCAGGGTCACGAGAGGTCACGAAAGGCGGTGGGCTGAGAGCAGGCAAGCAACCTACTGGCCTGGACCTGGGGTAGGAAGGCTGGCTCTGATGGAAGGGGCAGGGCGCTGATCTCCTGGCTCCCCTCTGCATGCTCTCTGGTTCCTCTTTGACTGATTCATTGATTTATTTATTCTTGGCTGCGTTGGGTCTTAGCTGCTGCGTGTGGGCTTTCTCTGGTTGTTGCGAGCAGGGGCTGCTCTTCGTTGTGGTGTGCAGGTTTCTCATTGCGGTCGCTTCTCTTGTTGCAGAGCACGGGCTCTAGGCACATGGGCTTCAGTAGTTGTGGCTCGTGGGCTCTAGAGCGCAGGCTCAGTAGTTGTGGTGCATGGGCTTAGTTGTTCCGCAGCATGTGGGATCTTCCCGGACCAGGGCTCGAACCCATGTCCCCTGTATTGGCAGGTGGATTCTTAACCAGTGGGCCACCAGGGAAGTCCCCCTGTTCCTCTTTGGAAGGAAGAAAGCAGCTGGCTCTGGGTGGGGCCCCATATTGGGGGACACCTTGTTCCTCTCCTTACCTTCCATATCCAGAGCCAATCTCACTTCCTGATGAGCCCACCCAAGTGATGCCTTTCCTGAGCAGCCTCAGCCCCCTCCCATGAGCATCCAGCTGTCTGTGATCTGTGTTTCCAAGGGTACTCCTGCTGCATCTGAAGGGAATCAGGCAGGGTCTTTGTATCTGCATTGCCAGGGGTAACGTGTGAAGCCACACCTACATGGATCTGCGTGTCTAAGAACAGGTAACTCAGCACGTGGGTAGATGGGTCCCTTCTTCCACCTCTGTCAAGCTTCGCCTGGACACCCACAGTGCCACCCAGCCAGGGAGGAGGCCCCACTCTCTTCCCCCTGCAACACCCCTGCCCCGTACCTGTGCCATCCACCTGGGCATCACTGGCCTCTGCAGGGCCCCGGAATTTCCGTTCTGTCTCCTTCACCTCAGGCACATAGAAGTCTCCCTGCCGTGCCAGTGGGCACATGAAATAGATCTGGTCTTGCTGGTAGATCTCCAGCCGTGGGTGGGCACACAACTTCCGCTCCTTGTGGGAGAGCGCGAAAAGCGGAATGAGCCCTACATGGCCTCTGACCCACATGTCCCTGAGTGGCCCCAGGAACTGTCTATTGTTTATTCCCTCCCAGGGGGCTGGCTCCTCTTCCTGCCCCAATCTCCCAGAGGCACCCACACAGCATCCTAAGGGCAGGGCCTCATACTCCAGGGGGCAGTGGTCTGAGGACCTGGGAGTCCTAGGACAGGTGCTAAAAGAACCCAGGAGCCTGGCACTGCTAATCCTGGGACCAAAAGGCTGTTCCAGAAAGCACTGGTCTCACAGAGCCACGAAGCTTAGTACCCCAGACTACCCTAGGACAGGGACCCCCCAGTCTTTGGCCCCAGGCACCCAAGCCAAGCCAAGGTCTGACCTGCCAGACTTGCCATCTCAGGATCCCATGGCCCTGACCTCCTCTCTGCCCTGGACAATGCTGACTGACCCACCAATATCAGGAGAGGCAGTGCCCTTGCCTCTCAGGCCTCTAGCCCCTGCCCTTGCAGACATGTTACTGACTAACCCTGAATAGGAGCTCCAGGCCAGCTAAACCTCTCTCTTACTCCCATTCCCCTGCTGGTTCAGGTCTATTCCAACCTCCGAGACTATCAGATGTGGTCGGTTCCCACCCCTTCTCAGACCTGGGTCCTGAGTTTCAGCCGAGGGGGAGGTGGCAGACTCTAGGCTGGAGGAACAGACAAGACAAGCAGATCTAATATTGGACACTGCCCAACTCCCCATGGGCTGAAGTGCCAGCTTATAGGGCCCCACGTGTAGACAGGCACTCCACTCCCTTCTGCCTGAACACAGAACCCAGTGCTCTGTAGCCCCCAGTGTGTGTGAAAGGGGCACAGACACATGCCAGAGCTGCCCTGAGACAGGCAGACAAACCAGAACAGGGGTCAAGTGCATCTTGCTCCTGAGCCTGCCCCTCTTCCTGCAATGGAGCACAATTATCCACTAAGATGACTGCAAGGACCTTGCCCTGTCACTGCTCACCCGCCAACCTTCACAACACGGCTATTTATAGCACCCGCCCGGCTCTCACCATGAGCTCTGAAATGAGCCTTCCACTTAGCGGTAATGAGAGACTTACTGCCTGGTGGGGAGAAGCCACTCCAGGACTCCACTTGTCTGCCTGCCTGGCCACGCTTAGGGTTGAGGAACCCCCCTCCAATTGAAGCAAGTGAAGAGAGAGAAAAATGAGCCCCCGGGAGAGAGAGGGAAGGAAGGTTTATTTTATCCAGCCAGGGCCCTCAGCAGCCGGCTAGAGGCCACATGGGGGTGGATGTCCTGGCCCAAGGTCTAGCTGCAGCTCGGCCTCTGACTCCACGGGTGACCCAGGCAGGGCCTTTCGTCCTAAGTCTCTGTGCGCTCGAACAGAGTGGGACACCCTAGCCCTGACACCTCCAGGGGCAGTAAAGGAAAGTCATTATTTTTGATAGTTTGAGTCTGACCTTCTTTGCTAACATGGGTGCTCTTTTGGCCATCTAATGAGGCCGTGCCCCCAGCTCTTCCCATCTCCAAACACATCAATGGCTGCCTCTGCTTTTCCACCTGCCCACACACCCACCCCAGCCCTGGTCTTCAGGAGGAGGGTGAACAAGAACACGATGTCAGGAATGAGTAGCTACCAGGCTCTGGGGCCCCTCTAATGCCAGCACCTGGGGGCGAGCATCTGCCAAACCTGAACCCCACTCAGTGAACTGGGTCATGAAGCCAGGGTCAGGGAGGCTCCCTGAAGAAGGTCCAGGTCATTCCCTGATAGCTAGAGGGAAAGGGCCCCCGAACCCAATCAGGGCATGGCCTTCACCAGCATTCCATGTTCTGGGCATTCAAAGGGTCCAAAAGAAAGCTGCTGAGAGGCGATCAGCTACCCGGAGGCCCATCTCTCAAGGGCTGAAGACAGTTGGCTTTTGGGGATGCTTCCAGGAATCAGAGCCTGTGCCCACCCAGAAATTCCAGGGACAACCCTCGCCAACACTCAAGCCACCTGCCTAGCTTTCCTTTTGGAAGTAACAGGGATAAGAGGGAGCAGTGCCCTTTCCACCCTCTCCTGGAGGCCAGGCATCAGGGTGGGTAGCACCAAGCAGCCACCCTTGCCAACTGCTCTGCCAGCCCCCTCATTGGCAGGCGGGAGGCAGCTCTCTGTGGCTGCTCTGTGCATCTGCCTCCTCCGGAGAGACCGGTTCTGAAGTTGCCTGGCTGTGGACAGCCCCGTTGCCATGGAAACTGCATCCTCCATCCTTGCCGTCGCCTTCATCTCAAAGCCATCCGGGAGAACAGAGGAACAAGGGAGACAGAGGAGGGAGAGAAAACTGTGGCCTGGGGCTACCCAGCCCTTCCTTCCCTGCCCAGCCCTTCCTCCTCACAGCATCCCACACAGAGAATGCCAGCTGCCCAAGCCTGTCCCCAGGCCCCTGGAGGGGCAGCCTAATATCTGAGCCCAGCCCAGTCCTACCCAAGCCACCTGGGGGACCCTGGCCCTCCCTACTGGAGAGAGGCATGGAGCTAATTAAAATCTCATTGACGGCTCAGCCCAAATCATTTTAACACATGCCGGATCCTGTCAAAATTCAGACTCAGGGGCAGAGAAGGGGCAGGAAGAAGGCAAAGGCAGAAACTTCCAACCCAGGCCCATAGACAGGGGGAGGGGCTTATAACTGTCCCTGTAGCCTCTCCTTGAGATCCCTCTCCACGCTCTGTTTACTGACCAAGAATGAGTTCAGTGCGGGGCTGGGGATGGAGCGTGGGGGCAGGACTAGCCATATGCCCTGTCCCTAAGTGATCAGGCAGAGAGAACAAGCCCTTTCCCTCCCAGCCAGGTGCAGTCTCTGAGGGAAGAGAGGATAGCCATGGGCCAGCTCTCAGGTCCTCTCTGCACAGCAGGAGCTGTGGCCCGGGCAGCGTGTTGATGACCTGGTAAATATTGGAAAATCATCGAAGTAAGGCAAGGCCAGCTGCCTCTCCCTCAGCTAGCCTCAGGGAGCCCTTGGAGAACTGACTGCCAAGGACACCAGGCCAATGCCACACTGGGCTGGTACTGCTGGGGAAAGGGGACTGGATGGGCCTGGAGTCTTCCCAGCCCTGGGCACAACCCCTCCCACAGACCAGACAGCCAGAGGCTTGAGGAAGCATCACCAGGACAGGGGAACCTGCTCTGGCCACTGAAGCCATGGGCTATCTGATGAGGCCACAAGCCAGGGCAACTCATTCCCACACGCAGACTCAAGGGGATCACAAAGCCCTGCTCCAAGGTGGGAGAGATGCAGATGTCTATAATCCTCCCCGCCTAACAGGAAGAAGTTAGCTAATCATGCCAAGGTGCCACTAGGAACTGCTAGAAACTGGATTCCAGAGTTCCAGTCCCTCAGACACAGCTCCAAGGCCTCCCTCCCCCCGGGGCTTCCACAAACAGAAACAACAGTTGGACTTGGGACCCACCCATAATGCAGGGATTTCCAGGAGACCTCAGTCACCAGCACTCCCCCTACCACTCCTGCACCAACACCAGCTCACACCCCCCACAGGGGTGCTGGCAGACAAGGGAAGGAGCAGCACACAAAAGGCTGCCATGGTGTCACTGCCCTGGCTACCTTGGGAACACACCACACACTCCCTCCTCACCTCAGGCTGAGCTCATGTCCTGGGTGGGGTGCAGCTCAGGGCTCCTGCAAAGGCACCAGATTAGCATATGCCGAGCCAAGGTTTCCCCACAGGACCCACAGTGCCTCCCCTGGTAGTTCTTACTGAATTAGGAGAGGGGAGGAGGGAAGAAAGAGAGAGGACTTGAACTACTCTCATTTGGTGTTCTGCTCTCAAACCATCAACCTGTGCCCTGGCCTGGACTAGGGGTGGGGAGAGTGCGACGTGCAGAAGAGGTCAGGCCCAGGGCGGGAGACAGGGTGGATCCCATTCCCAGGCTGCCCAGATCCTGGGTTTGCTCAGAGCTATGTGGCCTCAAATCCCCAAAAGGACAAGGCAATGGGTGCAGGCCAAGGTCTGGGTCATGCATCTCCTAGATGAGCTCTAGGCCCAGAAAGGGATGAGGTCTGCTCTATCAATCTCCGCCCCATCACAGCCCTCTACTTCCTGTCTCACTGAAGTGAGGGACCCTGGGTCTTCCTGTTCACTCTGAGTGGCCCAGTCCTACCTGTCCCTCCACGCCAGGCTGGAGAGCTGGGCAGCCACACAGCCAGCAAACAGCTGTTGCATCCCACCCGAGGTGATGGCATCTCTTCACTGGGTGAAGTGAGGCATGCTCATTTTTAATTACACAGACACTGACGTGCACCCGCCTGCACATAGCAGTCCCTGCAAGTGGGGGCTCAGACCCTGGAGGCCCCTTAGGCAGCTGGTCTGCATCGAATGTGCAAAGTGATGGGGGAGGCGCAGCGGGGGCTGCTGCTGGAATGTGGCACATTGTTATTATTCTGCCCAGGAACTTCCGTCAACTTCCCTCTCCCAGACTCCCTCTCATACCCAATGGGCCTTTCAACAGCCTCTGGATCAAAACCTAAGCCTGTCTGTGGGGCAGGAAGTGACAGCAGGAGACAGCTCTGGGGATGCTGCAGTGCTAGCAAGGGAGAGCCTGCAGAAGGGATGGTGAGTATCCTTCCCCCTTGGAGCAGGACGGCCCAAAGCTCTGCAAATGAGAGGCAAAGGAGAAAAGGAATGAGATGGGGCTGCCAGGGACAGGACAGAGGGGGAAGGAAGTGGCAGAAAGAGCTCCAGGCAGGAGCCCAGAGCCTTGGCCTAGCTATTGACAAATGGGTGGCTTCTCCCTGGGTCTCAATCTCCCCAACTGTAAAATAAAGAGATTGGAATAGATGATCTTAAAATAAGTGAGGAATTGGAAAAGACGAATAAAACCCCCATTACTTAAAGATAAAACAATTGTACACTTGAAAAACCCAAACAGAATCAACGGAGAAACTACCAAAAATATTAAGCTCACAAAATTAACAAAAGCACAGCCCATTTTTCTGTGCACTGATCAGCCAGTTAGAAGATATAATGGAAGAAAGAGATGAAGGCCCTCTTGGGGTCAGGTCTAGCCCAGGGCCGAACTGGGAGCCCACCCCAACCCCAAATGGCAGCGGAGGGGATGGCAGAGAAGCAAGGCTTGGGTGGGAGTCTGGGGAAGACTGCAGAAGGGGGAAGGTGTGAGGGAGAGCAGGGCGCTGTGCCTGGCACCCCAGCTGCTGTGCCTGCTGCCGCCGCTGCCTGAAGACTTTTCATTTTCACCTCAGAGCCGGCAGCTTGCCATGCAATTTACACCTCTGCTCATATTCCTGCTCACCCAGGCCCTGGCTTCCTGGGCAGCCCAAGAGGGGGGCCTCAGCAGCAGTGGAGACCAGGGTGGGTTGGGGCACTGAGAAGGGGGGGGAGTAGTTCCCTCTAAGCAGGCACAGGCCCTTAAGCATCCTAATACCTGGGTGGGCCGGGCAGGTCCTGATCTGCAGCCATGCCCAGCCTTTCCCCAGGGTCCAGAAGGCCAATACTCAACCCCAGCTCAGCCCTGCTCTGGCCTTCTGAGCCCTTGTGGAGCAAGAGCAGAGGGCTGGGGAGTGTGGGGGTGAGTACCCACACGGGGAGCTCGGGGGCTCAGACCAGGGATCCTAACACTCTCCCTTCCAAATCTGGAAGGGGAGCCACAGCCTCCCAGACGACACTGCTGCCATGGCAGGCTCCACAGCCCATCCCTCTCTGAGATCCTGCCGCTGTCTGCAGCATCTGTGCAGTCAAGGACCTTGAGCCCAGTCCGGCTTATAAGCCAACGAAAATGTTGCTGATTGATTATCCAGCAGCAGGAAGGCTGCTTGGTGCAGATGGAGCCATGAAGTCAAGCACCTGGGAGCCAGAGGAATCAGGAAGTGCCAGAGGGAAGGACAGCTGGGCAAGTGGGGACGGAGAGGTGGGGAGAAAGACAGAAGGTAGGGGAGGAGGAGAAGGCCCTGAACTTCTCATCTCTGACTGGTACCTCCACTTGCTGCTCAGGAAAGACCTTCCCTCTGGAGCCTTAGGTTTCCTGTCTGCATAACCAGACAGACAGCCTCTCCCGATCTGAGGGCTCCACTAAAAGGCAGAGTTGCTCTGCTCTGGAGGGATCTCCCTCCTCAGAATCTCTCCTCCTTCCTTGTTCCTGAAATCCCAAGCTCTCTGGAAAAGAGCAAAAGAATCCTTCCTTGGTAAGGCCCATCTGCCTGGGGAAAAAGGCTCTCTCTGGATTGGTGATGGCCCAAGCCCACAGCACCATCCAGACAAGCCTCAGCCCCCAGGGTCCTGCAGGGCTGCCAAGCTACCATATCTGAGTTGGTATTTCGAGAGTGGTGGCTCCCACGCCCGCCCCAGCAAAGGCTGGCTTTGTGCTTTCATTACTGGGATAGGGGAGTGGGGAGGGGTGAAGCCTGAGAGGCTGAGGAACAAGATCCAGGGCCCCAGGCCGGCAGAGGGGAGAGCCTTAGCCTCCTGTGTGGGTCCCCACACCTCAACATCCAGGGGCAACTTCCTAAGGGGAGTCAGGGAAGCCAAGCCTTGGTGTGTGTTTGTGGAGTTGGGGTGGGGGGGTCTCCTCCTGGCCCAGGGAAATCTGGGAATGGAGAGTCACTGCTACTCTCTGCTAACTTCTGTTACTCTCGTTCAGAGTTTGACTGTGGCCTCTGGCTCTTCCTCTCCATCCCCCAGTGCTCAAGTCCTGTTCCAAAGCCAGCCTGGATGCTGTCACTCATCTGATCACATACCATTAGTGGCTCCCTAAAACCTGCAGGACCCAGCCTCATCTCTTGGGCCCAAATTCTTGCTCCTCCCCTGCACTCCAGCCACAATGGATACACAAAGCCATGCCCACGTCAGTGCCTCTGCCTGACCTGCCTTCCTACTTGGAGAACACTATCCATCCTTCAAGGCTCAGCCCAAATTTCCCCACCCCCAAAGGCTGCTTTGCCTTTCCCAGTGAATCCATCTCTCCCCTCCCCACCCCACTCCCCCTAGGCTAAGCCCTGTGGCTGGGAGAGATGGTGGGAGGAAAGAGTTCTGGGGGCTTATCATTCAGCCCTAGGTCCTGGTGCTACTGAGCACACCCTCCTCCCTGAACTGGGGCAGGCCAATTAGCAGGTCGCAGCCCTGGCAGGTAAGCTGGCCCTGGAGCCGTCTCTACCTCACTGAGGGTAAGGACATGAGGACCAATAAGGCACCTGCAGCAGCTGTTTCCTGTGCCCAGAACAGCTGCCAAGGTAAACCTTAATGAGTCCCTGCTGGGAAAATGGGCAGCCAGGCTCTTCCTGCCCTTTGCTTCTGGCTCCCCCAGCAGGCTCCCAAATCGACAGCCTCAGCCCCTGACTCTGCCCAGCAGGGCTGGAAACAGAGGGTCAAGTGGGTGTTAGGACACAGTGCTGCTATCCCAAGCCCACTCTGGGTACCACTCCCAGTGCATCCCAAGTTCATGACAGTCCTCAGCCTCTTGGGCCCAGCCCCAATCATGGACAGGGCAGAGTGGCAAAAGGCATGTAGCCATCAGTGATTCTCTGCCCAGGGGATCCAGTCTGGACTTGGCCACTGCTTCAACCCTTGACCTTGGGTAACCTCCCCTCCCTAAGTCTCACTGTCCTTACTGGTAAAACAATGGGGATGCTGGCTTTGATTAGGACCCTATGCCTGCCTCCTAGCTGGTTCCTCCATGCCCCAAACAATGCCACACAAAAGAGGGCCCAGTAAATAACTGCAGAGTAAGTGACTGAGCTGAGATACCAGGAAAGCCTTCCTTATTAAAAATAAAGCTCAGGGGGCTTCCCTGGTAGCGCAGTGGTTAAGAATCCGCCTGCCAATGCAGGGGACATGGGTTCGAGCCCTGGTCCGGGAAGATCCCACATGCCGCGGAGCAACTAAGCCCGTGCGCCGCAACTACTGTGCCTGCGCTCTAGAGTCCACGAGCCACAACTGCTGAGCCTGCGTGCCACAACTACTGAAGCCCGTGCGCCCTAGAGCCCGTGCTCTGCAACAACAGAAGCCACCGCGATGAGTAGCCCACGCACCGCAACAAAGAGTAGCCCCCGCTCGCCGCAACTAGAGAAAGCCCGCGCAGCAATGAAGACCCAACGCAGCCAAAAATAAATAAAATAAATAAATTTAGAAAAATAAAAAATAAAGCTCGGGAACTCTCCCACATTAGCTCAGCAAAGGTGATGGGCAGGGAAAGAGATGACCCCAAATTTCATATCCCATGGGGGCTTCCTTACCTGGATTCCCACTGCCAGGACCATCCTGCTCCCTACTGGTGTTTTGGCCTCAGTGTGGACTCAAACCACCCCCATCACTGACTCCCTCAAAGTCACCCAGACAGGTTGAGGGAAAACAAACACAGGAGATTGTGAGGCACTGGGCAGGACCCAGACTCTGACCATGCTACTGGGAGCTTCCTCCCCGCTCACGCTCAACAGGATGACCCACTTCTGCAGGCACCCTGCTGAGGCAGCTGAGGCCCCCGCTCCTTAGTTTCCAGCTGGCTGTCCCTTGACACTGCCAGCCTATCACCCACCACTCGGGAATTCAGTCACATCCACTCCAGGGAAATCTCCACCATGACACTCCCCAGGGCTTCCTCCAGGTCCAGCTTGCAGCTCCCCCAGAAAGTGCCTCTTCTGGGAACCCCTCCTGCCCCTGCCTACACAAGGGATGAGCCCTGGCACCTCCCAGCTCCACTCACACTGCAACTGCCACGGCGTCCTCAGCATCTAGAACAGACATACAGTTGGCCAGGGGTGGAGGAGGCATCTGCCCAATGGTGTACCCCTCTTAGGACAGAGGTTTTCAAACCAGTTAAGTCTCAAACACCCTCCTCCAAACAAAAGCTCAGGAGGTCATCTGATGTGTAAAACCCAGAGGCAGAGCTACTCCAACTGAGGCAGGTAAAGGTCTGAGTGCAGCCCCCTATCCCTGGCTGCCAGCCACGGGGGCACCTTAGCACAGCCCCTAGGCTCCGGCCCCCAGAGCAGTCTGAGAACTAAGGTCTGGGGTCCCTGCTCACAGCTGTCCCTAGTAGAACAGCCCTATCAACCCAGCTATCCCTGAACTCTACCACCAAGGTTCCCCCACTGGCTCACTGTACCTGCTTTGCCTACCACACCTCTCCAATTCTATGGAGAAAGAGCCACTATCTGACCTCCAGGGTCTGCCTGCATTTACCCAGCCAACCACCCTCCACACAGACAATGCCCTGTGTCTCCCTAAACTCAGGAGATGCCCAAACATCACAAGGAGACCTCCGTTGAAAACTTGGGGAAAGCAGAGACCCTGGGGAAGGGGGTTTATGGAAAAGATCATAGATCCTGTTGGAAGGAAGTCAGGCACGGGGGTCTTGGCTGGCCAGTCTAACACTCTCAGTGATCTCCTCGCCAACTGCAGACAGATATGAGCCAAGTACCGAGCTCAGGGACCTCACACACAATCTCACATGTGGGACCCCAGGCCTCGCACTCGGCTCTGGTCTGCTCCATGTGCCCCAAGACTTCCCTGGCTGCTCATTAAGACTGGTCTCACCTTGTGGTGAATTTTGAGGCCTTTGCCTATTGTTCTGGGCTGACATCTGGGTCCCACCTCCTCTGTGGCCTTCCAATTTCAAGGAAGCTCAGTTCCCTCCTTCAGCTGCCAGAAGAACCCCCTTCCTGGGGCTCAGGGAGTGGTCTCCTCTTGCCCTGGAGGCTAACTCCTTGGACCCTGGTGGAGCGGCCTGACAAAGCTGGGGCATCTTCCACATAGACGAACAGTCACACAGAACGCAGGGACCCCTCACACACCTGCTGTCCCAGAGTGCTTGGCCTGGGGCCCCCAGTGGTTTACGTGGAGAAAGGCAGAGTTCCAGCCCCTATAGCTTGCCAGGCTGCCAAGCTGGAGAAGCCTGGCCAGAGAGCCAGGGGCTGCCACACAGACCACAAAGCTGGGATCCAGCCATCCTTCCAGAATCCCCACAAGAGCCCTGACAAATGCTTGTCTTTGGTTCCTCACAGAGAGCCCCCAGGACCTTGCTGTCCCGTGAGACCAATCCTGTCCCAGTCTCAGACATCTGCCACTGCCGGAACAGCAGCTGCTCTCCACCTCCCTCATCCAAAGCTCTGAGATCATTCACCTCCACCCCTCGCCCCAGCCTCTGGGGAAGCAGGTGAGCCTGCCAAGTCCTCCCTCCCCTCCTCTTGGCTACTGCCTCCCTCACCCCTCCTGAAATAGAAAGCCGACGGGCTGCTGTCACTGCGTTTGAAGCAACTCCACAGCAGACCCAGCCTCAGATCCAGAGAGAAGCCAGTGGGGTGGAGAAAAAAGACACGCGCACATGTACGTAACATGTACATACACGCACGCACGCGCGGTTAAAGGCAGCCAGCTGTCAGGGTTGGGAGAGTCAGGAGCACCCAGAGTCTCATTAGCAGCCTCTTTTCTCTGGTCTCAGGGCAGTGAGGAAGAGGGCAGGTGTGAGAGCGAGCCTTACATTCTCTTCTCTCTGTCACCTAGGCCAAGAGAGGCACAGGGCCACCCCCTGTCCACTGCAGGCTGAGACCAACAAAGAGAGCCGGCCCCTTCCTCGTCTTTCACCTGGGTTTGTTCCCCACCCCCAAAACCAGCAGAGCACCTGGGCCGTGCCTCCACTGAGGGCAGCCCGGCATCTGTCTCACTCTCCCAGCTGGTGGTCAAGCCCACACAGCACGCCTCGCAGACATCCCTGAGAAGCCCCTTGCATTGCCCCGCACCTGTGGCTTCCTCATCACAGGCAGGAGAGAGGATGGTACGCCCCCTGCTGCAGCCCCAACTCCACGAAAATCAAGCCCAGAGCACAGCTGACAGGCTCCCACGGGAGGAGGAGGTAGGAGGAAGGGCTTTCATCAAAGAGGTGACGTCAAAACCAGGCAACTTGTGAAGCTGTCAGGGGCCAGGAAATTTGGACAAAGGTGTCTAAAAATAAACCCCTGAAGCCAAGAAAAGGCTGTGGTGGCTGAGTTGCTCGCCACCACACCACATGTCCTGTTCTGAGGTCTGGAACCCAGAAAGTCTCTTCCCAGGGCTGCTCCTCCAGACTGGCCCTTGAAGCTGAGGATGACACAGACAGGACCAGAGACACCACACACCAGCCCTTCCTTGGGTGAAATGATGAGCAGGCCTTAGGCACTGATGTCTCTCTTCCTGCCCTCAACACCAGCCAGCTCCCCCACCTCCTGCCTCACCCTGCCCCTTAGCCTCCGGCCCGACCCCACACCCAGCACCCTTCTGGCTGCCAACCTCCAGCTCACAAAGGAAATCCTCCTCCATCCTCCCCATGCCCCTTCCCTACCACAGCAGCCCTCCTGTTTCTTTTTCCTGTCTCTGCCCACAAAGGCCACAGATGGTGACCCAGGGCTCCATTTATTCATTCCCAAGCCCTGATACCAGACACTTAACCAGGACATGTCTGAGCTCCCATTTCCATCACCAAGGCCCTGTCCCTTTTCCCAAGCTGCTCTGGAGAACAAGCCACCAGGTTCTTCCAAAACCGCCAAGTTCACATTCTTGCTAACTTTTTTCTCCTGTTCCCTGATCCCAGCCACACTGGCCATGCCCTCTGTACACTCTGCTGCCTCAGCCATCCTCCAGGGCAAATACTGTCAATAGGCTCATGTCACCAAACATATTCACCAGCCCAATCCTCTCTGAGCTCCAGACTACACACATCACTGTGGACTCCACACCCCAACTAAGATGTCCCTCAGGCAGATCCCCCGACACAGCCCACAGAGCTGGCCCCCCAAACCAGTTCCTCCCTCCGCCCTCCATACCTCAGTAGAAAGCACCACTACATGCTCACCCACCTGCCCTGCCCAGAGGGGACTGCAACCTGTGACTCCTCCCACTCCTTCCCCTTCCCATCATCCAACCCATCCATAAATCCATCAGTTCTACCTCCAAAACAAATTGTCAGTCTCCACCCTTGTCTGCATCTCTACAGCTACTGCCCCAGCCCAAGCTGCCGCCATGCATGGCAGGATTCATAACAGCTTCAAAGCACCTCCACCCGGCCCCCATGAGCCACGGTCCAGCCTTACCCTGCCCAATGACAGCAGAGCCCATCTTGCACAGGCACAGCTCGGATCCTGGCTGGAACTCTGCAGTGACTTCCCACTGCCTTTAGATCAAACCCACGCTCCTCACCCTAGCTCTGCCTAGAACATTCTTACCGCCCCTCCAAGGGCTCTTCTAGGATTTTGCCTGAGAGGTTACCTCCTCCGAGAGGCTGTCCCTGACCACTCTGTGCACTTGGTTCCCCGCCTTTTCTCACCCTGTACTTTCCTAGCATGTGTCCCGTTTTTGTTTGACGTTATTACCTATCTCCACACCTCACTGTAAATGCCTATTTCATGCACCAATATCTCGCACCACATCCAGCATAGAACCTAGCACAGACACTCAATAAATACAAGTTGAACAGATGAATAAACAATCACTTCCAAGCCCAAATTGGGGTCATTTCCCTAGCACCCAAGTTTACAAAATGTTTTAGAGAAGGAGTAATTTACAACAGGGAAAGTTTGTCTCAGGGCCCTTGCTCTGCAGGGGCCAGCAGGATAGGGACAGGGTGGGTCTGGAGTGGGGGCTGAGCACTAAGGATGTCTTTGTTCCAAGTCAGAGCTTAAATGACAGGACTGGGTTTCTGAACAAACTACCCGTACTCCTGGGAGATGCTTGGGGCCCAGGAGGTCTCGGGTGTATGGAAGAAATGCCAGCAGCCTCTGCCCATCTTCCTAGCTCCACAGGCACCTGCTCCATGACGTGCTGCCCTCCCAAAATGGCCTTTTCCTCCCAGGCTAGGCAGGCCTCCCCAGAACCCACTCAAAGGACTGGCTGCCCCCTGACACACACACCAGACTTGTGTCTCACCTTGATGTAGGTGTCCAGGGCAGGATGGACACGGCGGGTAGCCAGCCAGATGGACAGGGGTGTGGTGTAGGGGAAGGTGGCCATCACCACATGGCTGGGTGCCGGGAAAGAGAACACCTTGAAGCCAAATTTCTGATAGAGTCGGATGAGCTCAGGGGAGGGTGACTTCTCACCTTCACTCAGAATGCTGCCCACCGCACAGCGGCACTTCTCAGGGGGCACCTGGGGAAGCAGAGCAGGGGTGTCAGGGTTGGGCAAAGGAAGGAGGCCCACAGACCTCCTGCTTCCTGGCTTCTTGCCAGCGTGGGCCTGGCAGAACCACTAGCTCCAACAAGCCACGCAGCCCCAGACACCATAATGGAGATGACAATTTCCTGCTGAAACCCGGCCTGTGGCATCCCGCTGCAGGACTCATCCATCCCTCCATTGCACAGGGCAGGCCCCTGCCGGCTGTGGAGGGGCCACAGAAGGGCTGGTCAGGAAGCAGAACTGAACTCTGGGTTGCTGATCAAACTGTGTGAGATCCTCTTCCCCAGGCTCTTAGGCAGGGCCAGCCATCATCAACAGGGCCTCAATACCTCCTCTCCAACCCACACCCTATCCTAAACCCTGCCCCACTTCCCAAGCCCCTTCTTGGCTGAGACTGCTGGTTCCCCCTAAGTCTCCCTGGACCCCTAGTACCTACACTTCACTTCACTCTGCTCCCCTCCCTCCCCTGGCTCCCACAAACCCCAGCCAGGTAAGGGCTCCTACTTGACTCTCCAACACTTCCTAGGCCTGACTCCAGGCCTGAAAGGGCCAGCACTTGCTTTTCCTTCTGGTATCAAGGGGTCCCAGTTTGTCTCACCTCCTGCCACCTGAATCTGTACCAGCCCCCAGGGGTATCTCTTCCTAAATCCAAGAGACTTACCACAGACCTTTTGCTCTCCATCCTGGGTTTTCCTCAATCTGAAGGCCCTACTCAGGGGCCACTGACCCCTAAATTTAAACTCCTTCTACCTCCACTTGCTCTTCTCCTCAGCCTACTTCCCCAGTACCGTGAAGTCATTTTTACCTGTCTCTGCCCTCCCATTGGCCTTTTCCAAGTCCTGTCAACAATCCCCCAGGGGTGTCTCAGCCCTGCTCTGCCTTTCTACTCTGGCCAATTCAGCCCTGTGCTTGGAGTCTCACTTTGCCTCAAACTTGGGAACTGACTCCCACCTCTGCGTAGTCCCTGGGGGTCACCTCCCACTCTCTGCAGCCCTGATCCCCTTGAATCCTATGTCATTAAGCATAACTCAGGGCTTTCGTGGCAGGCAATATGGTGCAGTGGTCAGGACCACAACTCTGGGAGAGGCAGGCCTGGGTGTGAATCTTGAGTCCTGTGCTTTGGATGAGTCCCTTGGTTTCCTGAAGCCCCAGTTCCTTGATATCAACTTACAGAATTGTAAGATGCTTCACATGAGGACTGAGCATGGTTCAGCAAGTGCTCCATATTTGTTGTCAGTTATTAGTAGCTATGACACCGGCCAAACAAGTAACCACTGGCCCAGGATGCCCATCTACCCAAACCTCTGAACATGTAGCTCCTCCCTGCCCATCCTTCAGGTCCAAACACCCTCTTGGAGAGCCTCTCAGGGTGGCTCAATGGCAACCCCCACAGACTCCAATACTGTGCTGTAAACTCTTACCCACATCAAGTCAACCTTGCAGCTCAGTCACTTCTCTCAACCTCACGCTCCTCCCACCCTACCCAGAGGTGCTGGAGAGCACTGCAGTACCACCTCTTGTCTCTAGATGGTGCAACTGCCCCATTCACACCCAAGACTTGAGGATGGCCAGAGAGGCAGGTGGTTCTGGCAGGCCTCCTGCTGACAGACCAAGGGACAGTGTCTGCGGCAAAGCCCATCTTCATGTTCCTAACTAACCCTAGCGACCTATGCTATACAAAACATCCAATACAGGTTAAACAGAGAAATGGATGGAAGGTCAATTGATAATCTCCTCTCCAACACCTGGCCTGCCCGGGTTTGGGTCCCAGGGTCTTGATCACCTCAGCAGCCCTCACAAACCTTCCAGCTCCACATCCTTCTCAGTCCCCCAAAGGCACCAGAACACCTGTGATCATCCTGCTTAGAACCTTTCAATGGATCCCAATTCACCTCTATGACGAAACTCCCGAGGCCAGCATGCAAGGCTGTCTCAGGGTGGCCCACACAACACACTGCCTGGATTTGTCCACACACTCACCTAGCACTCCTTTTCTGCATCCCTAGGCCTGAGTAGGGGCCAAGACCCAGGTGGGCAGGCGCCCACTAATCATGTGAGTGGCAGAGGGAGAGACAAATCCGGGCTCTGGCAAGCCAGCCTTACCAGCCTCCTCTCCTACCACACCCCCACACAGAACTATTTGCAGCTCCCCAAACATGCCACATCCTCCCATGCTTCCTCCCTTTGCGCAGGCGACTTCCTCTGCCTGGAATGTCCTCGTAACCCTACCGCAGAGTCCTTTCTGCCTGGGAAACTCAACCATCCTTCAAGACTCAGCTCAACCCTCCTCCTGAAAGCCTCTGTTGCTCCTCACTAAGCAGCCCCTCCCCTCTGATCCCAAAATGCCCACCAGAGGGAGCAGTCTTGTGCTGCACTGTAAGGAGGTGGCCTCTCCTCCTCCCCACCACTCCAGGCCTCTAGGGGGAAAGGTCCAGGATCCTGTGCACATAAGTTCTTCAGCGATAGTACAGGCATGCATGCATAAACCTGCTCGCACAGGCTCTGCATCATGAGCAAACCTCCTCTCCCTCTACCTTGAAAAAGGAGGAACTCTTGTCATGGGGGAGGGAAGCAGCTAATAAGGAGACAGGGCTCCTGAGATCTTGGGCACGGGGACTCCCTTCCTGCCTGAGCAACTTTTCAATTCCAGAAGTGAGAACACTTCCTGCCCCTTCCCTTGTCCAAGTGGCTAAGGGGCAGACTCGGAGGTTACCCAGCAAGCCCACCACCTGCTAAGCAGCCCCATACCAAGCGGGAGCTGGGAGACAGCTGAACCAGGCACCAGCAAGGAAGAGATGGGACAGGGCCTAAGACAGGCTGGGGAGTGGCAAGGCTGGTCTCAAGAGCAGGGGAAGGCTTTCCTGGGCTCCCAGGAGAGCCCAGGCCTACCTCCAGGGGAATGGCCCACTGAGATGGTGAAGGGCCCTGAAAGGAGGAGCGTCTTGATGGCTAGAAACCCCACCCACCTTGGTTCAATACAATGTCTTTATTTGGGCCTGACCTTCGAAGGGCAGGCTGGGCCTTCTAGTTCTAGCTGCCTTCTCCCTTTCTTCCCTGTATCAGTCATTTCTCTGGGTACCTATGACCAGAACAAGAGCTGGACCAGAACTAGCACCAGCAAGGAACCATACCAGGGAGACAGGGCAGTGGCCAGACCCACCAACAATTTCAGTAAGGTAGGCCCATCCAGAATCTGCCCTCAGAGCAAAAGTGCTAGGAAAGAGATACCAGAGTTATCTCCTTCAGGCTGTGAGGCCTCTTGAGCCCTAGCATTCTAAGAAGAGGACAATCTACTTGGAACCTACAGCTTCCGGGTACAAGCTGGCCCTACTGCCCCTTCCGGAGAGGCCTTGCAGTACCTTGCTGACCCTGCTGTGTGAGGTCATAGCGAAGAGAGGGTCTCTGCCTGGCCAAGACCTCACTGAATCTGGAAACTGGACAAGATCAATAAATTCCAGGGTCCAGGAAGAAAAAAATGGTGTCAGCTAGCCCAGACCAAACCCAGCCTTTGGGTTCACTAGAAATGGGCCACCCCAGGTCCATAACCTGCATAATCTGACTGGGACAGCTGCACTGTCTGCCAATCCCAGACCCAGAGGGATACCTTGACTCCTCCCTGGCCAGACTACCCAGCCCACCTTTCCACAGGGGCCTGCAGTTAACCTGCTGTGAGCAGAAACCTAGATTCCATCTAGCAGAAAATCATCATGGGGTACCTGGGGTAGGCGATGGCCTGGGCCTCCAGGAAGCATCAGCTCAGCTCACATTCCCATTGCCCTTGTTGAGGGCTCAATCCTGGGAAATCTTACTCCCTCACCCCACCCCTTCCCAGGCTCCATGTGACCTCAGTGCCTCCAGGGAGAGGAGGGGGCACCATCCCCACATATACTGAAGGGGAAGTACGGCACAGGCCTATGTCAGAAAACTCTTACTGGTCTCAGCCCCTGCAGACGTGGTGACCGTAAACCAATTCTCAGTGGACTAGGGGGAAAAAGAAACTTCAGTGTGGTCTAGTTCACTAAAGGCAGTACCCAACCGCCACCAGTCCCCTCCCCAAACCCCTCCATGCCTGGAGGCAGCACCCCCTCCTAGGCCTTGCCCAGGTGAGCTGAACAGGCTGCCATGCTCCACCGGCCTCAGCCAAGCTCCCCACAAGGGCAAGCAAGCAGGCAGGTTACTTAAGCCCCAAACACAGCAGTGGAGGCAGTGGCAGCAGAGGGTGGGGCAGAAGGAGGAGGGCCAGGCTGGCAGACAGGACACACCCATGGGCACGGCAACAGCAGCCCAGCCACGAGGGCCTGTTCACAGGTCAGAACTGGTTAGGATCAAATAAGGTGCTCAGGGTCCTCTCCACCTCCTTCCCAACACCCAAGGCTCCCAGAGGAACTAGGCCCAGGAGGGGAGGCAAAAGTCACTGTCCAAGCAGGAGAGAGAGGGCAGAACTATACAAGGGCAGGACAGAACTGGGTCTCTGTGTGTGTGTGTGTGTGCGTGTGCGTGTGCGTGTGCTGAGGTAAGGGGGGTGGAGAGGTGGGGACAGATCCTTGACTGACTCTGGAATCACCCCCTTCCCTTGGCACTTAGAAGAGGAAATGACGAGACTTCCCTGGTGGTCCAGTGGTTAAGACCCAGCACTCCCAATGCAGGGGGCCCGGGTTCAATCCCTGGTCAGGGAACTAGATCCTGAATGCTGAGACTGGGAGCCTGTGTGCCGCAACTAAGACCTGGTGCAGCCAAACAAACAAACAAACAAATATTTTTTAAAAAATCATTGACTTAAAAAAAAAAAGAGGAAATGGCCACACTCCATGAAGGCGGTGTCCTGGAGAGGAGAGGGACACCTATGAGCCACATAGGTGGCTGTCAACTTCTTGCCACATGCTCCTTCCTTCCCCCCACCTCCACCAAGGTCCTCAGGGATGAAGAACGGAATCCTTCCTCCTGCACCACAAGAACCACTCGCCCAGATCTTACAG
This sequence comes from Balaenoptera ricei, assembly GCF_028023285.1. Classification (NCBI taxonomy): domain Eukaryota; kingdom Metazoa; phylum Chordata; class Mammalia; order Artiodactyla; family Balaenopteridae; genus Balaenoptera; species Balaenoptera ricei. The sequence goes on from NW_026778034.1 coordinate 19,941, forward strand.
GCTTATCCCATGAGAACTCCAAAATATAGGGCTGGCTGGCTGACATACAGACATACATATGCATCTCCAGGATATATATGCTCAAGCAGCATCTCATATGAAATGGTCCACTGCAATCGCCACAATCTTGCCTTGTTGGTACCCTTTTCTGTGTCACTTCCTGAGCCCAGAGCCAGACCAGGGGAGCCTCACCAGGCCTTTCTCAGGAACCAGCCTCCTTCTGTCCAGCTGAGGCCTGGAAGGGGTGTGGCTGGGGAGCTGTCAGTCTTATATCTCACGGGGGTGGGCGGCACCCACAGCACATGGCCACCTCTCACCTGGTCACTCACTGCCCCACTCACAGAACCTGAAATAGCCTCACTTCCTCCCACACTCAGAGAAGCAGGTTCTGGCTCCTGTTGTGTTGTGCTGTGCTGGGGAGGGTGGAATGGGGATGGGACACTCCACAGCTCAGCCTATATCCTGTCCCTTCCTTCTGTGAACCATAATACGCAGGGCCCCATGCTGGACACCGCTGTAGGAGGCAGCTAGGGAGCAGAAAGCTTGGCTTCTTGGCCTTCCCCAGGACTGGATGAGGCCTGTCCTTCAGGCTTCCCTGACACCCCCCACCCCGACTGAGACGGCCTGAGGGCTGGGCCCCTTGGTCCCCACTGTGCAGCAGTGCCCAGGACAGAGTGGCACAGACAGGGTGCTCAAATATTTGCTAAATGAAAATAAAAAAGCATGAGTAAACTCAGATAGTACCGCACCTCCTGCTAACTGCTCCTTACTCTCCTCCTCTATAGTATCAGCAGTGTGGACCCAGAGGCTTCAGGTCCTTATGGACCAGATAGTCTATGATAGCCATGAGCACCTGAAGCCTGGGGGTCCAGGGTTCCCTGAACCTTTTAGGATCTCTGCCAGGCAGGTGAGCCATCGCAGGTGTCAGGGTGTGACCCAGCTCTGAATAGGGACACAAGTTTCTTACAGAGTGACCCAGGACTGGGATGGACAGGATCAGAGGGGCCACTTTAACATATATATTCATTCTCTGTGCCAACCAGACGGTCACAGCCAGGCCTAGGGTCTAAGCCTGGGTTATGAGTGCCCAGCCTAACAACCCCTCATCACACCTAATTAGCATGAGTGTTTTTTCCACCCATTTTTTGTTGTTGTTACAACAACTTCTTGAGGGCAAGGTACTGGGGTGAATGCCTCACCTATGTCACTTAATTTAACCCTTGCCAGCCTACCTATAAGCAGGTATTTTTAACATTACTCTGCAGATGAGGAAATGGAGGCTCAGAGAGGGTATGTGGTATGCCCAATATCACACAGCAGGACAGTGGTGAGACAGAATCAAAACCCAGGACTACTAACCTTGAGTCTGTCCTCTCAGGCCATGGGCCCCCAGACTGGTATCCAAGTCGGGCTGTGCCCAGCCAACCCCGGAAACCCAAGTCCCACCATCTCAGACAGTCCACCACACCTCCAGGAGAGCTGTACGGTGGGCTGCTTGGAGGTGGCTGGGTCAGGAGGCCATAGGGAGAGTGTCCCATGCCAGGATTCTTCTATCTCACTCTTCCCTGAGCCAGCCTCCAGCAATGACCCAAAGGTACGGTGCTGCCTTGGCCCTTTCCCATTCTGGAATTAGCACCTCCAACTCAAGAGGCAATGTACTGCTTCTGGAACAGGACATGCCGGTGAGGAAAGAGGCAGCTGCAAGGACCCTCATCCCTCCCACTGAGGTCTTGCAGAGGGTTCCAACTGGGTCAGATGTGGAAGGAGGGGCAGGGACCAGGGGAGGGTAGAGGAGGGACAGGGACTTACACAAGAGACCCCTGCAAGGGTGGGGGCCCGGCATCTGGTCTAGGAGCTTCCCATAGCCCTGTGCCTGCCCCATCCCACTTGGGTCCCAGTGTTCTTGACTGTCACTTAGTGCCACCTCTGAGCCATGTGACCTCAAAACCTCAATGTCTACTCATCCCTCAACCAGGCCATATCACCTCTCACCCAGACCCAGCCCAATCTCCTCGATGGCCCCCTGCCTCGTCTCCTTCTCTCCTCCACCTGCCATCCGCTTAGTTCCCTAAATCAAAGGTGGCAAATTGTGCTGTACCTTTCCTCCCAACCTACTGTACCTCCCACCACCTGGCCCAGCAAACCCTTCTACATCTTTCTCTGCCCACCACGTGTTCACTTGCCACACTTCCTCTGTCATCCGACATCTGCAGGCCTGCACTTTGCAGTTCCCCTTAGCCAGAAGGCCTTCCCAGTAGAGCAAAATTCTACTTATGACAGAAGACCTCCTCTCTGAGCCTCCCTGGCAGACTTGAGGCAAACCCACAGCTCGCTCAAAGTTCTGTGAGCATCGAACACAGTGTCTTGCTGGAGATGCATCTGTATAGGGCTGACTTGCCAACCACACAAAGCTTCCTGAGGGCAGGGCCATGTCTGTTCATCTCCAGAGTGCAGGTGTCAAGCAGAACCTGGCACAGAGAGGGAGTCAGCACAGCCTTGTTTCGACTGAGTACCCCATTGAGGCCTGTTCAGCACATGGTATGGAGGCTATAGGCCTTGCCCACTTGAGCTCTCCAGGCAAGAAAACCAGAGCTGGGGATTCTCAATGCCTGGTGTGCCAAGGCTCAGAGCTGGAGGCTCCAGCTGGAGGCTGGAGAACCCTTGGCAGAGCTGCCAGCCCATGCAGCTGTGGGCAGCACCACCTCATGGCATGGCAGGAGGCCACATTGGTGAGTCCTGATTCACCACAGGCTGTAAATACAGCCATATGCCCACAGGGTGCCACTGATGTCAGGTTAGTCTCTGACCCCAGCATATTGGACATTCTGGACAGCTCACCTGGCTCCACCTGCCCCCAAAGCACTCTCCCAACCAGCTTGATGTCCAAAGAAATGCCTTATCCTTGGGCCAGGGGACACCATAATGGCTGGAAGATTCCACCTTCTTTCAGCATGAGAGCTGAAAGAGGGAAGACAAAGAAACAAGATATGACCCCAAAGAGAGGGCAGCATCTGAAATGGCCTGGTCTTAGAGTGCTGGCTTCAAATGGGGCTGAGGGAGGGACAGAAGAGGAGGCAACAGACCAAGGCCCCCTCAGAGGCTAGGGACTCACAGTGGTGTGGCCCCCTGCACTCAGAAGTCCATGGGCAGAGACAAGCCAGGAAAATTAGATCGGGACAAGTAGAAAGCCAGCATATGGATGTCTGGAGCAGAAGTCCAGATTAAATCTGGAAGGAGCTTCAAGCTCAGAGAGGAGGTGGTGTGCACAGCCAGCTCAACGATTTCCCCATCCCTTCCTCAGAAACCAAAACACCCCTTGCCCAACAAGCCCTGCCCCATGTCTGTCCATGGGGTAGAACCCCAGCCAGCGCCCAGGAGGCTCCTTACCGTGCGGGGGTTGTCATAGTAGACGGCAACGGAGCGGAGCTTGGGGGAGACACTGCAGCTCTCTGTGAAAAGCCGCCCAGTTTCACCATAGGGCCCCACGTGGAACTTGTAGGCCACAGTGACGTTGCGGACGGGGGGTGAGCCAGCACTCACTGCCACCCCAGCCAGCAGCCCTGAGTACCCAGCAAAGGCCAGCAGCGTCAGCAGCAGCAGCAGAGTCAGGCCCCCAATCAGGCCCAGGAGTAGCAGGTCCGACATGGCTCTGTGCCCCCCACGCCGCACCCCAAGGCAGCTGCAAAGGAGACAGAAGGAAAAGGTGGCTGGTAGCCTGTCTGACCAATGTGCCCACCTTCCCGCCAGCCAGTTCTGGCCCAACCTCAGCCCTGCCTTGGGTGCTCTGATGCAGGAGAGGCAGGAGCCAGAGGTATCTACACACAGAGTGACCTAGAAGGGAGTTACAAAGGATGACTGAAGCTACAGGCCTCTTTATTTCTTAATCACAACTGTTGAGGCTCTCAGAGCAGCTCTGTCAGCTGGCAGCCTTGGTCACACCTGGGGTAGCTGAGTCATAGAGGGGCACAGGAGTGAGTCAGCCAGGGACATACTCCTGGCCCTGACCAGCCGCCCCTGCTGGGCCAGACGTCAGCCAGCCTGCCTTTTCCCCACATTGCCTCTTCCTTACCACAACTGAGCCACACTGCCTGCCCAGTCTCCCCAAGCCTCATGGGCCACTGCCAAAGGGAGGACGGGCAAGCACAGGGCCCAAACACTTATTTAAAAACAGGGAAACCATGAGGAACAAAACGTCAAGGGGAAAAATGTGCCACAGGAAGGGACTCTTGTAGGAAGCTCTCCTTTGCTAAGCACATCTGGCCCGCGAAATACTGCTTTCCAACAAGCTCACCCATCCAGAACCAAAGGAGAGACGAGGTTAAAATAGCCTGAGCAGGCAGAACAAAGTCCAGCACTATGCTTCCCAGACTTGAGCGGAGCTACCGGTGCTAACAAGCTTCGTCTCACTTTTCCAGTCCATAGATTAGAATCAGCAAGGAAGAGGAGGAGGAAAAGACTGCTAGAAGTTGGAGACACAACAGGTAGCGGTGAGAGTTAACCACAGCTGGAGCATTTCATCCCATGGTGGAGGGGTGCTAGCCTGGCAGGGAGCCACACCTGGGGTCCACTTGCTGCCCTGTCCCTCCCCCTTCCTTCCCTTCTCCCCAACATCTCCAGATGTTTGGAATTCAGTTTTTGTGGTTCTGATCTCCCCACCTGGCCTCCTGTACTAGGTAGTTTACAGGAAGCCATCCTGGGGTAGGTATGCTGGGGCAGGGCGGCGGTGTCTTTTTTCCTTTTTGTGTATGTCATTTATCTGACAATTCTCCCTCTTCCTCAATGGCCTTTCCCTGTTTCCCCTATTTGGTATTTGCATGGTACAAGCAATAAAGATACTTGTTTCAGGGGAGAAAAAAATAAAAAGCAGAGAAGCTATCAAAGAGCAGGCCTAGGGACACAATACGTAGGTTGGTGTATGAGCCATTCAAGACAGACTGCCTGGAACTCCATGAAACTTGGGGCCAGAAGACTAACCCTCTTACACAGAGGGCTTGACCTGCGTCACCCAGGAAAAAAAAAAAAATCACACCACAGAGAAGACTATTTAAAGAGGAATGGAAGCATCTGACCCATTGGAGGAACATTCTCACCCCAAGTACTTAAAATTTTAAAAGCTTTAGGAGCTGAAAATCAACATGTCGGCCCTATGGAAAACAGCTGTATGGAATAATTTGTTCCCTGTGGGTTCTGGGTATCAAAATTTTTTGCTGAAAAACTGTCTTTGGAGTCAATGTGCACACAGTGTTTGTCTCACAAAAAACACAAAGTAAACTTCTAAACCTTTGGCATCATGACCTTGAGGTGTCTCACACTGGTCTTCTCACCGACCCCTGTTCCTGCCCCCCAGCTGCGCTTGTTTTGGACGCGTTCCCTGTCCTACTCAACTTGCCTCCAGTTAGTTTCACTCCTGTTTTCTTCGATGATAATGATGATAAATCTTTCACTGAGTACTTACTATATGCTAGGCACTGTCTAAATGTTGAAACACAGCTACTTCATTAATCCTCAAAACCAGGTGGGTATGGATCAGAAAACAAGTGGTTAGAGATTAAGAGGCTTGCCCAAGGTCACAAAAGAACTAAATAGAGCCACCTGGACAAAATGCAGGCAAGGAATCCAAGTAGTCTGATTCCAGGCCCCCACTTCCACTTTCTCTCTCCTCCCTGGGAACAGGACTTCCAGAAAAGCCCAAGCATTTAATCCATGTTGGACATCTCTGAACCCAAGGCTCTCAGCTGGAAGCTCTCAGCATCTAAGTCTCCCACTCATCCTGGGAGTGACCAGCCCTCACTATGACCTACCCCCATCCTCTCAGCTGCACACTCCCTGTCTCCTGAAAGGAGCTTAGTTCCCACCTTTCTCTTCCTCTCACCTCCTAAACTGCTCAAAAGAGGGGTGAAAGGTACCTGGGGGCCGCAGAGCTTTGGTCAGCCCAGGAAGGAGGCAGGGCAATGGAAATTTCCCCTTTACTCAAGAGAAAGGGAAGGAGAAGGACTGGGGAAGCTCACCTCTAAAGCCAGTCTCAATTTTAGCAACTCATGGCATCCAGCACGGCAGGGACCAAATGCTCCAAGTGCTCCAGGGCTGGGGGCAGAAAGAAAATAACCACTGAGCCGGGCACCCTGCCCTGACTGATCTCTTTTCAGGGAAAGCCCACAGGAGCCTCTACAAGAACTCTCTCCCCGCCCCAAGGTTACACTCTCCACCATGTCCTCAGATCCCTTAGGGAAATCAGAAGCCAAATTCCGCCTCAAAAATGTCATCTCTTCACTAGACCCCTGCTCATATATCCCTGTTCTTGGAGAGCCCTCTTCCTGGAGAGCTCCAGCCACCGCACCTGGCCCTGACACAGCCCCTGCCGCTGACCCTGGGCAGGTTGTGACCCCTCTCGGGCCTCGGTTTCTCCTCAGGTTAGAGGCCCAGGCGGAGCGTCTGGGCGGGCTGCCCCGCGCTGGCTTCCCGAGGCTGCTCACGTGCGCCGCGGCGGCCGGCCTCGCCCTTAAAGGGCCCGCTGCAGGCAAAACTTTGGCACTCGGGGGACGCGGGAAGACGTGGAGTCTGAGGGGCCTGCGCGGGAAGGACGGGACGCTACCTCCACTCTGGGCTTCCAGCCCCTGCTCACCCTCGCCTGGCTTATTTACCCAGCCCTTTTCTTTTCAGCCACGACCTCACGGGGTCCCAGGCACCTCTGCAACTTAAAGGAAGTTAAAAGTTTGCAGCCAACGCTTCGAGGCGCGGCCTCAGGAGACGGGGGCGGAGTTAAAGTACGGTTCTGGGCTCAGTCTTCGTGCTCCCCACCCCCTCGCCCGCCCCGGCTCCCTTGCCTCCGGGCGTGCCCTGCACTCGTGGCCGAGGCAGAGGGTGATCCGGGATGGTAGGCTGGTCCAAGTTCGCGTTCGGGCCCTTGGACCGGCCGGGGCGAGCTGTGGGCGAGACGAGATGCAAAGAGCGGCTGGGCCGCGGGGGGTCACGGTGGGGACGCGGGGGGCCCTGAGGTTGCGCCCGGGCGGACTGAGGTTCCAGGCCCTCGGCGCGCGTGGAGCCGCCCCGGCGTGAACACCTCCCCGCCCCGGGCCTCACCTCAGCTGCCGCCCGCCGCGGACGCCGATCAGCGCACGCGGTTAAGGGCTGAGTCGCGGAGCCTGCGCGCGCCCGCCGCGCACGCTCGCTCCGCCCCCTCACACGGCAGGACGTGGCCGTGGCCGTGGGCGCGTGCGCGCGGGACCCGATGGGCAGAAGCCTGCCCCGCCCCGTATCCAGGGCAACAAACGTGAGCCTGTCAGGGGCCGAGCCTGTCAGGGGCCGAGCCTGTCCCGTACCTTCATGCCTCCCACAAACTACTGGGTTGCAGACGGTGATTTAGGAACAACCTCTTAACTTCAGGGTTGTCGAGAGCACCCCAGACATGAGGGGAAGTAGAGAGGCAGTGTGGGGTCCCGGAAGGCGGCACCGGAAAGGATCGTTTGAAGAGGCTTGGGAAGTGCAGCACGGCAGTAAAAGTCTGGCATTTGTACCACCCTAGTTACTGCTACTTTCTCTCACTGAGGCTTCGCGACAGACCTGGGAACCGGGCAAGGCAGGGCCACTTGCTCCCGTTTTACAGCTGAGGCTCAGGGAAGAAGCAGGATCCAATCTCCGGACAGCGCAAATATCAGCTTCCTACCTCCAACACTCCACCCTTACCTCCCCCTTCCCCCCCCCCTCAAACGGAGCACAGGGGTGATCATTCATCCATCCAACATTTATTGAGTACCGCTCCCTGCCAGTACAGTTCTAGGGGCTGCGGATACCAAGTGAACAAAACCAAGGCCCCGCCCTCCTGGAGCTCACCGGGGAAACGCCCCCCTTCCAGGCTCCTCCCTCAGTACCCTAGACGCGGCTGTGGGAGGCAGGTCTGCCCTTCTAGCTTAAGTATTCTAGATAACCCTCCAAGTCAACTGTAAGTTCGTTGAAGACAGGTTCAATCTTCAGCTCGTATTTCTGAGGATCTAGAAACAGCAAAGCACTCTTCTCGGGCCCCAAAGATAAAACCTCGCCCTCTTGAGAGGCCCAGTCTTGCAGTGGAGGGGATGGGGGAGATGACAACTATGCTCGTAAGATTGGCTACAAGACAGGCGGGGCCAAGAGCTACTTTGGTGCCCTTCACATAGAGGATTGATGTTTGGGAGGTGAATCATCTTTTTGTGGATCCCATTACTGTACTAGCAAAGGGCAGACTGGACACACAGAGGCACTTGTAGCCGGTTTCCTTTCCTTCTGCTTCACATTTGTTCTGCCCACAGGCAGGGAAGACTGAACCTCACCCACAGGGCTCTGAGCCAACTAGCGGAATGGGTAGCTGACTCCTCAGAGGCACTCAGGGCTGGGCTGGCAAGGTCGTGGCAGTTGTTTTGCTGATGAACATCAGGCACAAGATCAAACCCTTTGGGTGCCCCAGGCAACAGGACTATACACTTGGAAGCATTTCCTGTGAGACGAGGAAGGGCCAGTACCCTCAAGAGACAGACAGCCTCTGTATGGTCAGTTCTGCTTCTCAGAAGCTATGAGCTTCTCCCACGAAACTGTTGTCTGGAGCTGCCCTTTCATAACTTGTCCTGTCTGCTCACTTCCTTTAGCTTGGTTGGGGAACTCCAGAGCCCCATGTCAGAGTTCAGGATGTGCCTTAGGAGCTTCAGCACCTCTGTGGTGAAAGTAGAGTTGGCCTGTGACTGGGGCTGCAGGCCATCAGCTTCCCAGGCTTCATTGCAGGCTGCTCCCAACAAAGCAAGCCCTGTCCTCCCCCGGATCCCTGCAAGGCCTCCACTAGCCACCAGGAGGCAGTAGCCCAGGCACTTTCCACTACCCCTTGCAGCAAGTCTGAGCAGAGCTGATCACCTAGCCATCTGCCTCACCCATGCTCCACTCCCACTCCTATCTCCCAATAGCACATATTCTCCTCTCATGAGCCCAGACTTGGCCTTTGTCTCCTCCTGCCTTCCTCTGTCCAAAGAATTCCTACAGAAGCGCTTTAACTCTCGCTTAGTAAATTCCAGAGAATGTTTCCCCAAAGTTGGGAAACTAAAGCATAGACCATCCCCTCCTTCCCTACCTCTTCATGCTCCAAAGCCCTTGTTAGTTCTCTGAGGCAGTGGTTAGATCCTCTAATTCAGATGACAAATGGAGAACACACATGCAATGTAAGATGCTCTGCAAACCCTGCCACCAGCCATCTCCCCCCCTCTGAAGGCACTGATGCTGTGCCCAATCCCTGGCCACTCACAGCCTAGTTAGGGCTGCCCCTGCAGGACTTGCCATGACTGAGGGACCAGCTAGCCTCAAGCCACTCTGAGTCAGCTTCGCTGTTTCCTCTAGAGCCAGGAAATGCGGTCCTCTTCAGGTGAGCAAAGGCAGAAAATGCCTAATGAACCCCACTGCATAAAAAGAGCCTGCCAGCAGTCTGCCCTCTGTTCCCACCCCCCACCTTCACAGGTGCCATCTCAGCATCCACTATGCTCTAAGTTATATCCCTTTCACCACCACCCAGCCAAACAGCTGTTCAGACAATTCCCTGATCAAACAACACTGCCTTCTTCAGTTTAAATTTTATTTTACAAAAAGAGAAATAAAGAAAACTGATAGGCAGTTATACTTACAATTGTTCTGTTTGCTTTTTTAAAAAAGTGACATGAAACACAAGTAAAAATAAATACGTCATAGAAACAGCCAGTTGCCCAGTCTCTGGGGCAGGAGCACCTGCCCTGCTGAGAGAGGAGGGAAGCCCATGATCACACCAGCAGCTGGAACACCCAGCTACAGATGTTCCTCAAAGCCAGGCGCAGGTCCCAGGCCTCAGGGGGTGTCCTGAAGAAAGAAGATGGAAAACCAAAGCCAGGTGCCAGGTCCCTGGGGCCACCTCATCTCTCCCCCACCCCACTCCTCCTGGCAGCAGTGTGGCCTTAGTGGTTATCCATTGTGACCCCCTCAACCCACCTGGACCCCCTTCCCCGACCCCTCTGGAGAGGGTACAGGAAAAAAACAGTCTTGGGCGGGCTGAGGGGATTCTTCTGGTTGAGTCCCCAGCCCACCCTGAGTAACACAACCAGATAACAGTTTACACCCACGTGCACAAGGGCATGCGTGTGCACACATACACTCTGTCTCACACACACACACACACACACACCCACACACACACACACAAACCTGGGCTGAGCTCTCTTCCAGGGGAGGGCCCTGGGTCAGGTCACAGTATGAGGTCCCCTCTTTTCTGAATATTATCCCAGTAGTGGTAACAGAGAGTACCCAAATCACTCCCAGCCCCCAGCCCTACAGACTCTGCAGCCTGTCTAGCTACCTCTCTCCAATGCACTAGATTACTATATCAAATAGACCTCTGAGAGAGGAAAGGAGCAGACTAAGGTCCCTGAAGAGCAAAGAAGTTGGACACTGCCTGCTCAGGAAGTTCATCGTAAGACTCGGGTATTCATAAAAGGCCTAGGGCCAAGCCAGTGGCACAGAACAGACATTAAGGGGTCACAGTGGAATACACAGGACAACAGAGAATAGTCAGTAGGAGGGAAACAGAGTCTGAAGGTGACTGATGGAGAGCATAGCCTTCTCAGGCAGACCTTGAGGTGCGGATTTCTTGGGAACAGTCAGCAGAGGGCCAGAAAGTCTCTTGGGGAACTAATGGGGGAAGGGGCTCTTCTCTCAGGAGTTTTGATGGGGGAAGAGTCACTGAGCTGGGTGCATAGGAGGCCATGGCTCAGAAAGGAGAGACTGGTCTTCTGTGGAATCACAGGGAACTGGGAAGCACAAGGGGGTCATGGCCAGGAACACTAGGAACAAGGAATGTAAAGCCCCAGAAGGCCTTCCCCATGGGATGAGGACTCAGTTCCAGAGCAATGCCAGGCATGAACAGACAAGCAGAGAGCCTTGCTCTGCTGAGTGCTTTGGGAGTGACAGTCCTACCCAGACTGCTAAAGTTTGGTTGAGTGTTTCAACCTATCAGCAAAATATTACCCCAATGATTTGCTTCAGGTCCTGGAGTGGGAAATTTTCATATTTAGTTGTGAATCACAAGTATATAGTGATTCCACACACTAATTCCTAGGGAATAGAGTTCCAAGGACCAGAGACATCCTTAAGTCAAAAGATGCTTAAGATAGATGCTTAAGAAGCATAACTCAAGGGGGTGAAAACTTTGCAGATATCTAATCTGAAGAAAAATATCTGGATCCAACATGGTTCACTTACTTTCTCACTTAAATGGCTAATCTGTCTCTGTTGAATTTTTATCTACAAAGATACTGAGAAAAGGAAATCAAGCATTATTACAAATGGTAATTCTGAATTATTAAATTGTACTATATTCCCTAGGCTGAGGATTTAGGCTAAACCAGACAGATGGGGCTTGAAAGGCCCTTGAAAACATTCTATGGAAGACAGTAGTGAGGGAAGATACCTAGACCTGATCTTCTGCCCTCCCTCTTATCACCATCCTTCCCTTACTCAGGCCTGGACGGTGCGTGGACATCACCACCAAGTGTTTCTGATCAAAGAAACTGTAAAACATGGTTCTTGGGCTCTGAGACATTTCCTGCTTCCCTCACACATATGCTTACGTTTGGTGTGCATGCACGCTTGCCTACCAGCACACAGAAAGAGACGGCAGAAAAGTCAGAGAAGTATTTTCAGGTTCAATTAAAAAAAAAAACCAAAACAAAAAAAACGAAACAAACCATGGAACCAGTAGCACTCTTAATTTCCCATGATCCCAGCCCTACCCCCTTACACAATATAAGCTGCACATATCAAAGAAAATCTTGTCTAGCCAGGTCAGCCTCCCAAAACTATGGCCTCTCCTGAGTTGAAGCAAGACCCAGCCCATGGAAACACTGGGTAGAGAGCAGGCACATGCTGCCACTCAGAACACCCATTCACTTCCCGGTACCTTCAAAAGCCCATCCCTCCAGTGACTGGTTTCTGGTTTCGGTTCCTTGCTGGGATAGTTTCTGGATTCTCAGAGCTTGCTGCTGTGATTTCCTAGAGGTGAACACAGAAATACCCCTCCTTCCCCAAACACACACACACACACACACACACACACACACACACACACACAATTTCTGGGATCCCAGTGCTCCGGAGCCTTAGAGGCATCAGTTGTAACCCAGGTTGTGAGTGCGCTCTGCAAATCAGAGATCCAGGCTAGCCTACTCCCATTAACCAGCCTCAACCTGAGAGCCCACTCCAACTGAGTCCCTTCATCTTTCATTCTTGGGATGCATCTCAAAGAGAAAGCACTGGTTGGAACTGCTGTTTTTAAATTATTAAAATAATTTGCATAGCTAAATTGTAGGTCTAAGGCTTCTATGAGTAGGAGAGTTAAGTGTCTGACAGGGTGCTTATGAAAATACAGAAAGCAAGCTCCCTAAGTTCCACTTTTGGTGTAACTGAACAGTGCACAAACACACACACACACACACCCACACACCCATCAGCCATCTCCTTGTCTCTTCTCTGGGGATAATATGCCAGAGTGTGCTAAGATTCCCCAACAATGGAAACAGGCTGGTCAGAAGAGTTGTGGAAGCAAGCAGCTACTACTTGGGGTGAGCTGGCTAAGCTGCCTCCAGGACTTGGAAGAGGCAGGTGCAGCAGCTGCCCAGTGAGGAGGGACCCATGGGTAGGAGGTAAAGCTCTAAAGCCAGACAGCGTTTGTTCATCATAAAGAACTGCCCAGCAAGGTCTTAGCAGCAGGGGGAAAAAAGACAATATGAAGACAACCAGTGTTTATGCTTAATGCCTAGATGCCCCCCCGCCCCCAGCAGAGACCCAGAATGACTGATGTATTCTTTTAAGACGATTTAAGTCTCCTACAGAGGAAGGGCTCCTCCATGTTCCTTCAAAGAGGATGGAGGTAGCAGACACCAGGCCCACAATGATCATCCGATAGGTTGAGGAAGCCAAGACATTTCCCAATGGGAAATCAACAGTCTGTTGCCTCAACCCAGCAGCCACCTACACACAGCTTCACTAGTCAGCATAGAGAGCCTGCCCCTAAGGTCATCCCAGGAGGACACAGCTCCAAATTTGGGGTCACTTACTTCCCAATTGCAAACTCCATGATCCTAAATTTCAAGCACTGTGGAATGAGTCTCACCATCACTAACTATCCAGTCACAGGATTCCCTGATCTTCCTGAGAGGCCATTTCCTGAAAACATAGTTGTTTAGTGTAAACCTTGGTCAAGCCTAACTTTCTTTCCTTGGTCAATTCACCATCTACCCAGGATTTATTCACCAGCAGCTATGGGGTCTGAGATATCTTAAAATTTCCCTTCCCATCTCCTACCCTCCTTACCCTAACCTCCCCTCCCACCCCCCAAAAAAGAACCAAGACACATGAAAAGTCCAAATAATAAATAATTGCCCATAAGAAATAAATTAACATGGAGCTCTCTAATGGGGAAGGAAAAGGAAAGGAAAGGAAAGGCCACCAGAACAGGCAGCTGGGGGCTCAGTTCCAACCTTGTGAAGAATGTTTTTTCTGGCCACAACTCCATGACCTCCCACTCACACACTGCAATGCTTCTCCCTCCCAGTCTCTGCACACAGACAATCTCACACCCCAGAAAGGGAGATCTGCTCAGAGACAGCCACTGGGGAAAGAGACACAGATTGGTAATGCCCATTTTCTCTAATAATTTCCCCCAAATTTTAAAACAAGTCTGGCTCTGATAACCAGGGACGTGGGTTAGCTGGGCCTTGTCTTCACCCAAGTAGAAGGAAACTTGTGGTTTCCATGGCTCTTCTCCTGGGCTCACCCTGATGTTCATACTAATAGTTGCCATGAACCACCACACTCTGATTTCCATTTTACAAAAGATAAATTCATTTCTTAGTTCCCCCCTTAGTCCCTCCCTCCCTCCCTTCCCACCCACCTTTACCCCTGCTCTGTTACATACATGTAAGTACAAACATAAACACACACACACAGGCACACACACACACATACCTGGTCTGCTTCTTTCCCACCCCCTAAAAGGATTCCACTTCATGTGGAATCTCAGTCTGCCTACCCTTCTTCTCTTACCCTCCCTCCCTCCCCTCCCCTCTCCAGGCCAAGCTAATTCACCCAGTAAGGCAGCTCTCTCGGGAGAGAATGTTCCCAAAGACAGAAATGGGATGTGAGCATCTACCCTCAGATGGGCAAGCAAGCAAGCAGACAGCATAAGCAAGGCAGGCAGGAAGAGAGGCAGACTGCTCTGCCTCTCCATTCCTGTTTTAGGTCCCTGATTTCCCACTATTGCTGCTCTGTTGGATTACTTTTGCCTCTTTTGTTAAACAGCAACAGAGCCCTGCCACCTATGGTCAACCACCTTCTTTGTCCTCTTCCTTTTCCCTCCTGCCAAGTGCCCTATTCTCAGAAAGCCCAGATTGCTGCCTTCCATCTTGGTGGGCAACCTGCTGGGGCCCCGAGTGAGGTGCAGAGGGGATCCCCAGCTATTTCCCAGTGACCTCTATTACATCATCGTCCTTATCCTCATCATCATTGGAGCTGAACCCCACCTCAGCAACCTCATGAGAGTCAAACGGAGGCACCTGGGACCGGAGAAGGCCGCCAGCTGGGTAGCCTGCATGTGGGGATATGTAGCCTGGGTAGACAGACATGCCCCGTGAAAGGTTGCTGGGCAAGACAGGGGAAGGAAAAGGCGCAAACATCCTCGGCTCGGACAGGAGTGGCTGTGAGAACGGGAGTGAGTAGCTGGGTAGTATCCCTGGTACAGAGGGGTTGAGCATGAAGGAGGGGTTGCTGGCAGTGACTGAGGTAGCCGTGGAAGAGGAACTGACGGGGCCTGCTGGCACCAGAGGGTCAGTAGTCACTGGAAACACCAGGCGGGCATCTGCCAGCAAATTGGACAGCTGGTAGTAGGAGGGGGTACTGCCCATAAACAGGGAATTCTCCCCAGCCTGGGAGGTGAAGGGTGGGGTGAGGTTATGGTTTAAGGAGACGGGTGGCATGGCAAACCCGCCAGAAACTGGATACCCGTGTTCATACGGCTGCACGGGGGCTGGCAGATGGCCCTTCCTGGACCGCCGGCGGGCTGACTCCTGGGCAGCAGGTGGTGTGGCCAACTTTCGCTTGTGGCCCCTTAAGTCCAACACTGGGTGCCTGTCACCACAGGGCTGGCCGGTCACCAAGAGGGAACTATTGAGGCAATGACCCCCATGTCTAGGTTCAGTCCCAAGAGCTGTCCCAGGAACAGCACTGCTGTCCACAAGTTGAGCTGGGGGGCCAGGCAGGGCAGCATTGGAGCTTGGGGAGCTCTGACGGGATTCCCGGGCAGCAGCCACATCTGCATACTGCTGGAGCTCACTGATGATCTCCGGGCTGTCTGGAGAGACAGGCCTGGCCAGCCCCTCAGGGTCGGGGGCTTTGGGTGATGAGGCACTGTGTCTGCCGTTGCTTGTAGACTCGAGAGAAGGCCCCTGGGAACCTGGGGACAAAATGTAGGTAACTGAGAACCAGAATGGTCAGGGACAGAAGGCGGGTGTAAGGCAAAATTCCATTAAAAAAAAAAATCCTGTCCTGTGGTCCCCCAAATTCAAATAGTTTGATGTGCAAACAACATCACCGAGTCAATTTTTCCCAATCACAAAGAAAGAAGTCCTTTGATCTAGGAAACAAGTCTATCCATGCAAAGACATGTAACTTCTCTGTACCCCAGTTCCCTGTAAAACTCCACCAAGGTGAATCCTATGAAATAAAGGATATGAAATGCTGAAAGATATTCTTTTAGTCACACTCCTTCTGGGGACAAAGATGGTCAGTGACCAGGATGGGCGAAAAGAGGAAAATGAAGTTTAAAAAGCAGTCCATCCTGGTTAAAAACAAAACAAAATCCATGGCCATGAAAGTGAATGGGGCAACTGGGAAATCTGAAAATGGCCTGAATAGTAGGTAATATTATGGAATTGTTAACTTTTTTTAGTGCGATAATGGTTTTGTGACTAGGAGAGTATGTCCTCAATCTTAGCAAATGTGTGCTGAAATATTTAGGGATGAAATGACATGATGTCTTCAACTTACAAATAGTTCAAATAATAGGAAGGAAGAGAGAGAAGAAAGTTTATGAGAATGATAAAAGTCATTGGATCTAGCTGCAGGATACATGGGTGCTCACAGTGCTGTTCTTTCGACTTGTCTGCATGTCTCTCAATATCCATGATAAAAGCTGGGAACAAGAGCAATCTAGCTCTCATACCCTCATACCTCATGGTGGGAGGATAAGTGAGAACCACTCCCATAGAGGGGACTTTTGCAAGAGTTCCTAACATTGTTAATGTGCCACACATATACTCTTTGATCTGGCAATCCCACTTCTAGGAATTTTTCCTACAGATACACCCATATGACTGTGAACCAGTACTGTAATGGTGGAGCACAACAATCTAAATGTCCAGGGACAGGGAACTCGGTAATGCACTGTATTATACCCATCTAACTGCATCTTGTGCAAACCTTCACTGAGGAACATTTAAAGAAAGGATAAGGAACAAGCACTGAGATACACTAGTGAATGAAGAAAAGAGCAAACAGTATATTACAGTCAGTTAGCATTTGTTTTAAAAATACAAAGAAAAGTTATATACGTATATACATTTTTTTAATATACACAGATACACACATGCACACATACATATCCCTGTACCATGTATATGTATAGAATATCTCTTAGAAAAAAAAAAAAAAAAAAAAACAGGAGGGACTTCCCTCGTGGCGCAGTGGTTGGGAATCCGCCTGCCAATGCAGGGGACACGGGTTTCAGCCCTGGTCTGGGAGGATTCCACATACCACGGAGCAGCTAGGCCTGTGTGCCACAACTGCTGAGCCTGTGCTCTGGGGCCCGAGGGCCACAACTGCTGAGCCTGCATGCCACAACTGCTGGGGCCTACGCACCTAGAGCCCATGCTCTGCAACGGGAGAGGCCACTGCAATGAGGGGCCCACGCACTGCGGCGAGGAGTGGCTCCCGCTTGCTGCAACTAGAGAAAGCCCGCGAGCAGAAACAAAGACCCAACGCAGCCAAAAATAAATAAATAAAAATAAATAAATCTATAAAACAAACAAACAAAACAAACCAGGAGTAGCACCTCCAGGAAGGAGCAATGGATGGCTGGGAGTATGAGGGAAGAAAAACTTACTTTTCACTTTACCCCCTTTTGTACCCTTTGAATTGTGAACCATGTACACATTATCTATTCAAAAAATAAATTAATTACAAACCAAACCAAAAAAAAAATGCCATGTAGGTCAATGGAAAGTAGAAGCCACTATACCTGAGGCAGCCATCTGACCATCTTCAGGGGCCTTTGGTTTGCCAGTCGCCCGGACAGCAAAGATTCGCCCATCACTGGTACGGATGTATGTCCCTAAGAAGAAACATGAGGAAGACTGTTAGCAGCAGACATGCAATACAGCCAACCCTGGGAAACTCCAGGCCTAGGCACTGTGGGCTCAGAAACAGTTATAAAACTGGTGTCACACCCTCTCTCAATATCCCTGAAATGAGGAGTGGGATGACTGAGCTGTGGACCCAATATTACTCACTTATTCCACAAACACTGACTGCATGACTACCATATACCAGACACTGTTCTAGACACTGAAGTACACAAGACAGAAAAGGGCCCTGTCTCACGGAGCTTAACTCTAGAGGGGGAGATAGACAATTATACTAGAAAATATCAGGAAAGGTTAAATGCAATGGAGGAAATAAATAGGGTGCTGTGAAAGAGAGTAAATTGGCTCCTTCTGTTCTGGCCCAGGTCCTCTTGATCTGGAAGGAGCCTTTTTCCCTCAATAACACCCCTCCCTTGGTAGGAGTAATTCAAGATGGGCATTCTATTCCCACACGGCACTCGTCTACCTTCCCTTGGTCTTGAGCATGTCATTTGATCTATCTCTTGGTAGGGCTGCCTCTTGGCCAGAGGTCAAAAAACTTTTTCTTAAAGGTTCAGTTAGTAAATATTTTTGGCTCTGTGAGCCATAAGGTCTCTGTTGCAACTACTCTGCTGCTGTAACATGACAGCTGGGTATGGCTGTGCTCCAAAGGTCTTTATTTATGGACACTGAAATGTGAATTTCATATGGCTTTCATGTCACAGAATACTATACTTTTGATTTTTTTTTTCAACCAATTGAAAATGGTTGAAAATGTAAAACCCATTCTTAGCTCAGAGGTACAGTAACAGGAAGCAGGCATGATTTGGTCCGTGGGCCACAGTTTGCATACCCCTGCTCTAAGACCAGGAAGAACCCAGTAAGGGGGCTACATATGACCTTCTCTGGGTGTCATGTATTTCATGGCATCTTTTCCCTGAAACTAAAGTACTTTAACCCAACAGAGGCTAGGGCAAAATCTCCTTACTAAACAAAGACCCTTGGGGAGCCTCACACAGCAGAGGCTGACATAAAAGATAGGCTTCAGCTGTGTCCTAACACCCTCCAGCCCAGATTTCTCCAGCAATCTCACCTGGAGAACTCCATAAGGAGGCCAGAGGCAGTGGACTTTTCAAATGGCCACACTGGAAAATTCTGTCATGCAACCCAGGTATACTAATTCATCCACCCACTACATTTCCTAATCAGAGACGTCCACCCCACTCTAAGCAAGTAGGTAAGATGGCACAACAATAAACATGTTGGCTTATAACCCATTCCACAGCTCATTCCCTCTGGTTCTGGTCTCCCTGTGTGTAGTGTAAGTGCTAGACATTAAGCTTTTGATTGCTAAGACATCCATTTCAAAGATATCCATCTTGGGTAAACAAACTGCCAGCTGTACGGCACAGCTACTAGCCAAACTACTAGGTAAGGAACCAGGCTGCTCCCTCCCTTGAAAAGTTCCTTTTTAGAAAGCCTGAGGTAACCTAGGTAACTAACCCTTGAGTGACCTCGCTCTTCCCTTCCCACACACTAATTCCCATTCTTATGTTTTAAATTCACCAATAAAGGGACTTCCCTGGTGGTTCAGTGGTTAGGACTCTATGCTTCCACTGCAGGGGGAACAAGTTTGATCCCTGGTTGGGGAAATAAGATCCCACAAGCCACACGGCGTGGCCTAAAATATAAATAAATAAATTCACCAATGAAGAGTGAACCTGTGAAACCTTAGCCACCCCACTCTTGGACCCTAATAAAGACAGAGACCCAGGTCCACAATCTCTTTCTCTCTCTCTCTTCCCACAACCTTCCTGTGTGGCCCTTGAGTGTGCCATGTACCCTACAGGACCTGTGAGTAGCAAACCTTGTTTTTTCAAAGTTCCCTGATGATTGTTGCTGAGGTACATCTTGCAATCATAATAAGAACAACAAGGGCTGGTCTAGCCACAACACTGGCTCTGGGGAAGTGTATGTGGGGGCTTGCCACAAGTACTACAGGACTGGATGAGTGCCCCAGGCATTCCTAGCCGATACTATCGATAGGCTGAGACCAACACAAAACACTGTGTGTATCCAAATCCACTCCAAGATTCTCCATAAAAACAATGGCAAAATATAGGAATGCAGGGACCCTAACTCCTTTCTTTTAAGCCACTGACAGATATCCTTTGAGCCCACCCCAACTCGGCTAAGCTCCTAGAAATGTCATTTTCTCATGTTTCCCCCACATGTTACACTCCTATAGGATGATTCCTATCTTCTCTCTAGCTCAAGCCATATGTATTTATTTTGCTTGCCAGCCCACCACTCTCAACCAAAGGTAGGGAATAAGCCCTTTGGTCAGGCTCTCACCTTTTGTCCCACGGATGATGTGGATGCTCTCACCAGCATTAATTCTTGCCTGTACGTCTGTGGAGCTGTTGAGTCCAGGAATAACAATATCTAGTGGAGACAACAGACCTCAGATTTAGATTACATGGGGCCTGACTGAAGGAGGGAAATAAAATGCAAAGTCCACATGCACTCCTGTTCCTCAATGGTTTCCCTAAAGCATCTCAGTGGAGCAGAGGTCAGAACCAAGGAAGGTGAAACCAGCAGGGCCTCTCACAACTGTCTAAACAAAGAATACTGTGAAAACAAGAAACTTTTTAGAAATCTGATCATCTTTCTGATCAAGTTTCCTTGATTTAATTTAAAAATCATAGAGTTTTTGGTTTAGAAAAAGTTTCAGTTCAAATGGTTATTTCTATTTTTGTTTCTCCTTCTCTAAGCTATTTGCATGTATCTGCTGCTCCTGTCACTATGAAGAGAAAGAGCATTTTCAAGAATCAGCAGAGAAATAGGATTATGAGAGGCTCTCTCTTTTTTTTGGCTGCGCCGCAGGGCAGTGGGATCTTAGTTCCCCGACCAGGGATCGAAACCACACCCCCTGCAGTGGAAGCACGGAGTCTTAACCACTGGACCACCAGGGAAGTCCTGAGAGCCTCTCTGTTTTTAATTTGTTTCAAATTTTTTTTTTTACAGTGAACAGCTATTATTTTCATACTCAAAAAAACCAATTAAGATGTTTTCATGAAAATGTATTATGAATATTTCTAGATAACAAGATGAAAAACAGCATCATGAAATGCTTTCCTTCCCAATTACCCTGAACCACAGAATCAAGTGCAGGGACGGATGGGCTGCCCATCTCCTACCACTGGCCCATCATGCTCGATCTACATTAAACTTACAAAGAAAGAAGCAAGCGACATTTAGGTCTTTTAACTAAAGAGGTTGAGAGCTGTCCTTCATACCCACCTGACCCTACAAGTCAGGCAGGACTCAACACATTCACACCTCTCTCTGAAGACCAACCCTATGTCCAGTGACATTTCCACAATTTCTGCAGTGTTCAGAGTCCATCCCACCCACCACATTCAAGAAAACCCAGTTCCGTGTTGCTATTCTTAAGACATTTCATTAGAATGCAAATTCTTCAAGATCAGGGACTGCTGCCTTCTCTATTTTTACCTAGAGTGCCAATGTAGTATGGCCTAGAATGCAAACATTGTTTAATAAACACTTCCTGAATGAACAAAGCAATTTTAAAAGGGACAGCACCCTGGAAGAGAACTCAGGAGCTCCCAACCTGTTGTGGTGACCACCTTCTGCACAAGGACTCCCGCACGTTGCAGGTAGTTGATTGGGAAGTTCATAGCTGGATTTGTGCTGGAGGCAGAGCTTACACTACCTCCCAGTGGGACATGCCGTGGCATCATGGGGATCGGGGTGGACTGTACAGGGCGAACACTGGCCACAGGCTTCTCATCACTCTTCAGTGTTGGCTGCCTGGGAGAGAAAGAGAAGCACACTAAGGAAGTTTGGCAGAACAGCCCTTACTTACCTTTCTGCAAAGACTGCTGAGCCTCTCCAGACTTCCCCATTCTACAGCCTCAGATGCTGCTGAGAGAAGGATCAAAAGAACCTGCAGGGTATGGTAAATTCAAAAGGAGACTAGAGGCAGGGCTGAGACAGAGAGGAGACAGAGACAGCAAGGGATAAAGCCTCTCAGAGTCTAATAAGAATCAGATGTCAGTGGAATAATGCCTTTTTGGAAATGTGAGGTGACATCTGCTCCTCTAGAATTTGGACTGTCTACATACATTAGGAATTCGTCCTTGGAAGGAATTCGTCCTTGGATCAGGTAGAGGCAAAGAGGCATTAAGTGGGGAGAAGTTCTTCAGAACACGGTGCATACTAATTTGAAAATAAATGGGTGGAATTTTCCCACTAACCCAAGAAAATAGGGCCATGTGATGTCACATGTTCTGGTGATCTTGAGACCATCTATCCAGCTTTAACCATCATTACCCTCTGAAACCTCAAGTTTCAATAAGTAATGCAGACACCTCTCTCCTCTGTATTACTTTTCAATGGACTTCTCCCAGGGCCAATCCCCAAAGTGCCCCTATAGTCACAGCCACCACAAAAGCAGCAGCAGGCAAAACGCCGTGCACAGAAGTTGGGCTTCTAAATGGCACATAGCCATGGCCAGCCTGAGCACTGGTTGTGCATCTCTTACTACCAAAGTGCCAAATGTTATCCTGTGGTCAATGATGCATTCCTCACTTTTCACCTTCCTTTCAACTGGATGTTGGTACCTGAAGAAAGCTACTCCTTATTTAAGGTTTTTGAAATTAAGCCCCTGTCTCTAAGCTTTCTGAAGTCTGCATCTTTGGTCTTTAGTTCTGAGAAAGAGAGCCTCTTGGACTGGTATGCTCTTCGTCATCTGACTGAAGACTGGCACATAAAAGAACACACCACTGCTGTTGGAGTAGGTCTGCATGTCTCCTCAGTCACACTGCTCTCAGGTTGCCTTTGGGCAACCCCTGGGGCCCTGTGGATGCCATCATTCCCAGATAGGCCAGGTAGCACAGCAAGCTCACCAGGATCTGGGACCCACTTCCACAATGCCTGCCCAGGGTGGCTATGCAGGAGCTGGGGGCCCTGCTCAGATGTCAATGGGACTCTTCTCAGGATAAGAAGTCAGAAGGGTAACAGGAATCTAGCCTAAGCCCCATACTCTGCAGGGGCTAAGGCTAGGAATTTGGGTGGAAAGGCCTCCTCACATGTACCCAGACAGGATAAGGAATCAGCAGGATCACAGGATGGCTCATCAAATGCTGTGAGAGGCCGATGCCTCCCACAGGGCCAGAGTTGGGCCAGAAAAGGAGCTGAAATCTCCTCACAGCCCAGCCCATTTGTCACATCTTCCCTCCATATGGCTTTTCTCCTACTGGGTTCAGACTTAGTCCATTCCTGCTATTACAAGGAAAAGCCCAGAAAAGAGATAAAAGGGGTGGACGACAAGAGGAGAACATACTCAGGCAACAGTATCTTGGAAAATGACACAGAAATAAAGTTTGAAGGCTTTGAAACATAGCAATTTTCTACTTGAAAGCATCTTATACATAAAAAGTAGCAAATTTACTCACTAAAATTTAGTCTTACATAAAATCTTACATGGCTTCAGCTCCTTTAGAAGCTCATTTGACAAGTTTGTTTTTTTTTTTAAACATGGAATAGTCAAAAGAAACAATTCTTAAATCTATCCCTCTCAAAATAATTATCTTTAATTCAAGATAATCAAACAATGTAAAAATGCAAACCAGGCAATCAGGAAGCTGATCTGATAAAGGCTATGAGGCACTTTGTCTTGTAATGAGGAAAAAAAAACACAGATACTATTCTATAATTTCCTGCAAAGAGCTTTTCTCCCGCCTAGCAATTGGCTTCCATGCTTTTCCTATTCTTAATAGTTCTGGAAGCTGTACTCAAGAAAAAGATTTTTTGCTCAGGAATAAGGCAGACACAGAATGAAATTCCATTAGGAACAGCAGAATTCCCTGACTACAATCCAAGACCCATAGAAGACCTGGCCTTCACTCTTGAACTTCGCTGCTAAGTGAGGGCTAGCACCAAGGTGCTGCAGATAGGAAGCAGCTGTGTGGAAGGGCTGGGCATTTGTGTTATGGGAAGCTGCATCTCCTCGGGAGTCCAGAGGGACTCTCCTGAGTCACAAGGCCAGCAGCTCACTCTTCCAGCCAGAGCTGCTTAAAACACCAGGGCTGCTGAACTGCTTCAGCACCTCATCCAAGAGCAGAACCTCTCAGTTCACAGCAGCCAAAGAGCAAGTTGTAGGGTCTCCCTTTATTTAAAAAAGGAACCAGTTGAAAGGCTTGGCCCTGGCCCAGCAGCAAACCTTCCTCCCTTTTCAGTGACTCACCAGTTTCTCTGACTGAAGGCAGGGATGCTGGTCAGGCTCTGGTCACTGGCGGGGTAATACTGCGCATATGATGGGCGGGTGTAGGGGACCGATGTACGTTTGTCTTCCTCATAGCTTTTCTTTGCTGCTTTTTTCTCAGCTTTGGTCAGCTTGTGATCCTTTCGGTTAAGGAGCAATGACTCATGCTCAAAAGGCTCCTGGGGACACAGGAGGATGTTGATTTAATTACCAGTCTTTGTGACGTACAATAAGCCTTACTTTGAAACCAAGAAATGGCTGGCTGTCTCCAGTATTTAGCAAAGAGCCTGCTCTCAGACAGACAGGCGGGTTTACTGTCTTCCTGTCAGGAGCATAAATTCTCAACTCTAACCTAGCACCAGCTTTAGACAACCTAAGTCTGCCTTCCATATCAAAAGAATGGGAGAGTTCAGAGAATTACCAGACTATATTTTCAGAACTTTCCCCCCTCTCTTTCTGCTAGGAAAACTCACAATGGCCAAATTATTCTCATGACTGAGCTCACACTCCTAGGATGAGACTAGGATAGGATAGGTGGTTTGGAGAGGGGAGGGGGACTGTCTGCGGCAAGGAAAAGAAGCAGCTAAATTCAAGTCATCTGCGTGAAACAAAACTTTGGATGAAGGAAACAAGCTTGCCAGACAAGCCTCCCTCAGTGGAGAGTGCAGTACTGGGACACATGCATACCAGGGTCTTACCTTGGTGATGAGGTGAGGGTATTGCAGACAGGCAAGTTGCAGGACTGGCTCCTTGATCCCCTTTATGTTCAAGGATGCTTGGGGAGCTGGCTCCTTCTCAACAAAGTGCAGTAGGTTCTCCACCTCCTTTCGAGTAAAGTTCAGCATTGGATTGAGATCATCCACGACCCGATCTAGAAGGGAGAAGACATGGAGAAAGTCAGTTCACAGCAAAGAAAACTGCAAAAGCACAGCTACAAATATTGGAAGAAAGGTTGTGGGTGGCATAATTGTCACTAATATCTAAACCACCTCAGGCCACCCCATATCTGAAAGTCAAAGAGCAGGTCTGAGGCCCTCATGAAACAGAAATATGTTAAGAGAAAACTACATAACCAGCTCAGCTCTTATTAAACCCATCTTCAACAATATGAGGTAAATTCCCTCTTAAGCAATTATTTGAATCAGAATGAGATGGAAGGAACTGCTAGCTTTCTATGACTGAAAGCCTGTCTGTGTTTCTACATCCTGCCCCCCGGGGTCCCCTCCCACCCTTGATACAATTAGAATGGTAGCCTGTATAAATGTGCCTCTTCTGAGCCTGGAAGATGGCCCACCTGACATGCCCTGCTTGGAAATCTGACGGTCATAGATCTTCTTTTCGAGGGTGAAATCAGCCACAAGGCGATAGATGTGACAGGGCTTTTTCTGGCCATAACGGTATACCCGACATACTGCCTGAGCATCATGGCAAGGGTTCCAGGAAGCATCAAACACCACCACTCGGTTGGCACCAATCAGATTCACGCCCAAGCACCCAGCCCTTTAAAACACAAGCCAATAATCACAGAACCTTTAGTTTTAAAGATAGTTTTCAAATTGGTTTCACCCTCTGTGACTCCTACCCCAATATCGTGCTCTTTATCCTAAGCAGAATATACTGAATGATTCTGCTAATGAACAGTGCATTCCTCAAGCACGGAAAAGTATGCCCTGAAAGTCCAACATGGAAGTACCTACCAGCTCAGAAAGAAAACCCACTCTCCCATCCCTCTGTGATGAGTAAAGGCCCACATCTTGGCCCCAGAGTGATGTCACTGGGTGAGGGGAAATGTCTGCGTACCAATGTTTCTGATGTGTTTAGTCTAACAGCTTAGGAGAATGACTGGTTCATACCCTATCGAGGGCGTTCTGATGGCAGAAGGCAGAACAGCCTTCAAGTCGCTTGGCATGAGACAAATAATGCCATCAGCCTTTTATAGTTATATTACATTTTCTACTTACTAAAGCACTTTCACATTCATCACATCATCTAAGCCTCAGAACCGTCCTGACAGAAAAGCTAATTATGACCATTGTGAATGAAGGTCTCAGAGAAATTCATGACACTATCATAACTGCCCTTCTAACACAATTTCTTTCTGGGGTCCCCTCTCTGACCTCAAAAACAAGTCACAAACCTGAGGAGATCTCTTCCGACAGAACTTGGACAAGCCTTTGCGGTACCTGCCCATGTAGCCAAATGCCCTGAATGCAGTCCTCTGACCTCTCCTCTCAGGATCTACTCACCTTGTGGAGAGAAGGAACAGCCAGGTGGTGAGGTTGCTGGGATCATTGAACTGATTAATGAGCCGCTCCCTCTCAAAGGCAGGGGTGCTACCATCTAGCCCTAGGACAGAAGGAAACACACAAGAAATGGACAGATGAGGGCAGGGGTACACAGCAAAATCAATGGGCAAACGTGTTTAAAACAAAACAAACACACACAACAGTGCTCAGATTCCACACCCTGGACATTCTGTGGGGATCTACCATGAGACCCAGGCATCTATAATTTTAAAATACCCCCAAGTGATTCACATGTGCAACAAAGACTATAAACTGTGTTTTTCCCTTTAGTATCTTGGGTCAATTCTAAGGCCAAGGTTCCTAGACTTCAGAGTGCAAAAGAATCGCCCTGGTTAAGGAAGCCTGATAAACACTGGCTTAAGGTAACTGCTCTGCCTCAGTCCTGTGAATCTTAGTGACTTCAAAAGGACCAAGGGTTTTGTGTTTTATATGGATGATGTTCCTCCACCACGCAGGAATCCACATTGTTAACAAGCTCCTAAGGCTAAGAAGTTGCTCTAAGGAGACATAAAAAAAATAGAACTGGAGCAGTGGGATGGGACATATGAGTGAAAAGAGGGAAGCTCGAAAGAAAGAGAAAAGGTAAGCTTCAGTTAAGAAGCATGAATAAGGGAAGAGGGGCGGCATTTGCCACCTATAGTAAAGCAGAGAAAAGGGCAAAGCTAAGGGTATGAAATACTACATGGAGAACTGAATTACTACCAATGTAGGAAGCATTAGTTTAATTGCCTGGTATTAGAGGCTCCCTCAATCAACACCCCAACCTACCTTTCAACTTGAGTTCCCACAATTTCCAAGCACAAAAAAGCTCAGCACTGACTCATTGGGCAAGCCTATAGTCAACACAAGGATCCAGGCTAGCTCCTGTGCTGGAGTCTCATCACCACCCCCTGAACCTCCATTTCTCTAAATCTTTCCTTTAGCCAGGGCTTCTCAACAAGAAGATTTCCCCACCCTACTACCCCACAGGGAACATTTGGCAATATTTGGAGATGGTTTGGGTTGTTATAACTGTGTGGATGCTACTGCCATCTAGTGAGTAGAGAACAGAGATGCTGCTAAACATCCTACAATGCAAAGGACAGCCCCCTACAACAAAGAATTAACTGGCCCAAATGTCAATATCTGGTCAATAAGTCCCTGAAGTCACTATTTCTCAACTTTTTTTTTTCATTACCACCCCATTAAGGAGGCTTTTTACACATTTTTTCCCAATCACCATGCCCTCCATAAAATTTTAACACTACAGATATACTGTATATGTTTACTCATTATACACATATTTGTGCTTTATACTTTCAGAAAGTTAAGATTTTTTTGTCTCCTCGAGAACCAATTTTCACCCCCTTAGGGACACCATCTCTCCCAATTTGAATACATGATCTAGGCTGTGTTCACTTTGTTCCTTCTGCCTAAGATGATCTTTGGGCCACACCAGCTCTGTATATCCAAATTCTCCCCATCTCTGCAAGTCTAGTACAAGTTCCACCTCCTCCAGGAAGCCTTCTCCAACCGTCCTCACCATGATGATTCTGTCCTCCTTAGAACCACCATGAGGGCAATCAATCAGTGCTACTTTGAATCTGTCCTTGAGTTGCTGCACCTCGGATGATGACAAGGCATATGTCTTCTACATCTCTGCACTCCCCCTATCTGGCTTAAGCTCCCCAGCCCAGGACAGTGCCTCACACAAAGCAGCTCGCTCTTAGTGTCTCTCTGCTCCTTAGTCAATCACAGATATTCCTGTTCATGTGACGGTGAATGGAGTAGGAGAAGAGAGAACGAGAGAGAGGGAAAGGAAACCCTTAGGCAGACCTTGCCAAGGCTCCAGGAAGAAAGCAGCAATGAACTCACGGAAGTAGCTGACGTTTCGAACCCACTTCTGTACTCCTTGCCCCTCAGCACCAGGTAGACAGGGAGCTTCTCGTTTCCCTAGGAACTCCTCGATTAAAGCCAAGGTGGAAAGGCTCTGGCTGAAAGGGACACATTTGGTTCAGAAGGCTCCTGGACCTAAGGGAATCTTGTTACCCAATAGGCCCACCTCAATAGGCTCCCCTCTGACAGCGGGAGCTCCCACATCCTACTCCCCACAAAGAACCACCCTAGCTCATAAGGGAGTAGAGTCATCCACACACTTATTACCACCACCCTACTAAAAAATTCTCTATCCTATTACTTCCTTGATTGAAAAATTCTGAGATTTAGCTCAGTGCAGAGTAACAAATAGCATCAGCATTAAAAACCAACACTGCATGAATATGTATTAGATCTAATTATAGGCCACAGGCAATATTATGGATCTTACTAAGGAGATAGATCATTTAGTTGCTTCCAAGTTATGCAGAGAGCCAGTCCATAAAAGCAGTGGAACACTAGGCTCTCCCTAAGTTATAATCACTGCTTTCCTCTCAAAGTATCTTACACATGGGAACCCTCACTCTGAGACTCCCAAGCCAGGCTCCTGCCACTTAGCTCTCACTGGAGCATAATCTAGTCGGAACAAAGGAGAAGCAATCTACTTTACGTCTGTTTCCCTGAGGAGTGAGGCCTTGATGGGACTCAAAGCTCTGGCAAGACTGAGAATGTGACTTGGAAAAAAAACATCATTTATTTGGCCTTATATACAAAGCTTAGAAAAAGAAAAAAAAAAAAAAAAGGCTGGGGAGGCATAGACACAGTTTAGACCAGGGGTCAGCAAATGTTTTCTGTAAAGGGCCAGAGAGTAAATATTTTTAGGCTTTGCAGACCACACACAGTCTCTGCTGCATATGCTTCTCTTTTTTTTATTTTTATTTAAAAATTTTTTTATTTTATTTTTTTTGGCCGCACCCTGCGGCTTACGGGATCTTAGTTCCCTGACCAGGGATTGAACCCGTGTCCCCCGCAGTGGGATCTCAAGAGTCCTAACCACTGGACCACCAGGGAATTCCCTGCATATGCTTCTTTAAAAAAACAAAAAAACTCTTTTCAAATGTAAAAACTAGCTCTCAGGCTGTACAAAAACAGGCCACAGGTCATATTTGGCCTGTGCCACAATCTGAAGGATTAGACTGTGATCTCCAATGTTAGCCTAAGGTTTCAAATTGTTCTCTGCAGACAAATTGCACTGGATAAAAAAAGAAACTGTAAGAAAGAGAAGAAATGCAAGAAGGTCCTCACAAGAAGCACTGGTTGCAGAGGCATGGAGATAAAAGGGGGCTGGTGCAACCCCGGATGGTCTCAGTCTGCAGGGGTTGTATCACTCTTTACCAAAGACACACACTCGGCAATTTCTCGTCCTACCTGAACACAAGGATCTTGTCTCCAAGCTTCACACTTTCCTCAATCAGGTGGAAAAGCAGTACCATCTTGGGAGAGTTCTCTAAGACACCAGTCTGATAATTAGTCAAAAGATCCTTGGCCTATAGGAGAGGAAATGAGGCAGCTTGGAGCAGGTCCATGGCCAGATTACTAGAAATAGAATTCTCTCCCTCAAAGGCAGCAGCTCCCGGGCAACCTTAATAGTTCCCTGCAGACCTTAACAGTACAGTGCACTGCGCAAGCCCCACCCTCTCCCCACGAAAGCTTTGCACGATCCCTTCTCAGCAGTGGTTTATGGCCACAAAAGTATCTGCTTGACTCACCCATTCATATGTGACAATGTTGTTGCCTCGCTCCTGGAAAGGGTTAAAGCCAACCCCTTGTAGGAACTTGCTATTGGTCGCCTCTCCCATTGAGGCGCTGTCCTCACCCTTGCCTTTTGTTCCGTGTGAAGGGCAGCGGGCACTAGTCCCTGCTGAACCAAGCTCTTCCACGTCTAAGTCTTGCTCATTGGCCAGGTTCTCCTTCTGAAGGGCTTCGTACAGCACGTCGGGGTGATTCCAGATCTGAGGTTCAAGTTAAAGGGGAGGAAGCATAGGGCAGAGAACAATCTAAGGGTGTCCCAGGGAGTCTGGAAACATGCAGTTATTCAAACACACACCTCCCACAGCACACAGTCACACCAAAAATTAATGTCTCCCCAACCCCCTCATGGTCAAAGAGCCTGCACATTCATTTTCACTAACCAACTCTGATTGCCATGATACATGAATGGGAGAATTCACACCAGGAGGCATGCCAGTATGATTGGTACACAACCAAAAAGGCTGTGTCACAAGTCTTGCATTCTTATTTAAGCAAGAACATGAACATTCCTGTTTCACCATGTGGCTACAGTCAACTACTGTATGAAACTATGAAACAAGACCAATCTCTCCCTATGGACAAATGTATCTAACTTACAGATGATCAACCGTAAGTCATTTCAGGGACTATTCCTGGCAGGAGTTGAGAATTCCAGGGGAAAGAGGGGTGGGGGGGGATGGGAAGGGTATGTTTGCACCGCAGCATCCTCAAGACCATGTCTGCTTTAGCTTCCTTGCCCTGGTCTAGGACTGTGGGTACAAAAGAAATATTTTGAAACCCATCTGTCCCCAGACACACACCTTCAGCTGACTTATTAAAGCAGTGCTCAATTGGAAATAATATCCAACAGGTTGGTTGAGAGCTGTCAAAGAAACAGATCCTTCGTGAGGCAACAGAGAGCATCTGGCCAGGTCAAAGACAAGTCAGGGTTCATCAACCTATTCACGAGGCTCAGTGCTAAAGACAC
Organism: Balaenoptera ricei; assembly: GCF_028023285.1. Lineage (NCBI taxonomy): Eukaryota > Metazoa > Chordata > Mammalia > Artiodactyla > Balaenopteridae > Balaenoptera > Balaenoptera ricei. Next base: position 50,595 of record NW_026778034.1, read on the forward strand.
CTAGGCCTTGCTGTCCCCAAACCATCTCAAGCATTATCAGAATGAAAGAGATCTTGATCTGATTAAATACAGAATCAAATGGAAGGTATCCCTAATAATGTGTCTATGCTATATATTTCTTGAATCCTGATTACGCTAGCAGTCAAAAATTTTGTCCCACGATGTTCCACCATCACTCCATTTCTCAGGTGAAAAAAATCAGTGAGAAAGGAAGTGACTTCTCAAGTTTGGTATAACAAGTTGCACATTTGCAAGGGCACCATTTACATTATAGTCTATGAGTGGCACTCCCGGGAACTGTCTCGCCTTGGAGCTCTCAATTCAGTGAACTTCTTCCTTTATCAAGGACTCCCAGCAGGAACAACTCCCTTGGGACCATGAGCATCCTTAGTCTGTATCTTAGTATTCCCTGAGGCCTCAACACACCTTGCAGCAGACACAGAAAGCCTTGAGGGGGTTCAGCCCCAGCCAGCCGCTGCTACCACAGTCCCGGAAGCGGTCCATGAACTGTGTATACAAATCTCGCTGGATCTTAGAGAGTCGCACCAGGATCACATTTTCTTCCTTGGCAGGGAGATGAATCTTCAGCACAGTGTGGCCTCTCCTACAAAGGTACAGATCAGAATTGACAAGGCAGTGTGTCCAGGAGGGGTCAGTGCAGGATAAAAACAGAACCCTGCATTTCTGCCACACCGCCTTCTTTAGGATCTCAACATTCACAGCAGCCTTACCATAATGCGGATTGGCTCAGCAACCATCAAGAAACTTATTTTGAGTATAAAAACTAAAGCAAAGAGGCAGAGTGACCTGGGAACTCCAGGTTCTTACCCTAATCTAGGGCTGCTTCTCTAAGCTTTCTCCACACATGCCATCTTAACAAGGAAAAACAACGGGATGCTTCAGACTGGCCTAACCTACATCTTCTAAGATGCTGAAACTGGTGAAGTCATACCCCTGAGAACCACCACTTTATTCTTTCACTCAAGTCATTAGAATGGTAGCTGTCTCCTGCTTCTCTCAGCAAGTAAGGCAGATATCCCTAGTAACCTCAAAGATTAACTTCTGAGAAAAGCACTTCTGCACCAGACTTTCAGAGATTGAAATATTGGATATCCACCGTCTGCTAACTATTCAGGAAAAGCTATTCAGTAAAAGGAAAGTTTTACTATTGCCCTACTAGAAAGGGGCCCTCCCACTGTAACCACCTTTCCCCTTCAGGAAAGCCTTGTCATGTCTATTCCACCAGGGCTCTCCAAGGATTTAGAAAACAGAGCCCTCAGTATGGCTCACCTCTGCACAAAGCCCTCCAGGAGGCTGTGCAGGACATGGCTCCGGTACCGCATGAGGCGGACATCCTGAGGCGTGCTGTCAATACACTGTCCATTCAGGATGGGGCGCTCAAACATGTTGCTGAACTCCTGCCGGGTGCCAAGGAAGTCTGGGCGCACAAAGTCTACCATGCACCAGTACTCGATGAGGTTGTTCTGCAGGGGGTATCCGGTCAGCACCACCCGGCGGCGAGAGCGAATGTTCTTCAGGGCCTGTGAGGTGCTGGCCTGGCAGTTTTTGATGCGGTGTCCCTCGTCACAGATTACCACATCAGGGCCAGGGCGGCATAAGGCCTTCTCAAACTCTAGGGAGGGAAGAGGATCCGAAGTAAGAGGGTGAGAGGGCCTGCTCTTAGTCAACAATATGAGAAGTAGGGGTGCACCCTGGAGGAGACAGAAGAAATGAAGGAAGCAGGAAAGCAAGAGTCAGCCCCCATTAGTGAAAGGGAGCCAGCCATTCAAGCTCCTGTGCATTTGGTGTGACACATTAACCTGGCCTATTGACTCTTGCAGTAAATATCCCTTTTCCCTCTTTCCTTTCCTTAATTTTTTTCCCTTTAGGCTAAGAGTAAAACTGACTTGCATTCCTAGGGCTTATACCAACTAGGTAGCAGACAGCATGACTTTACAGAGTACCAGCCTAGGATTAAAAATGAGTCTGGATGATATTGATGGGAATAATCCAGACACTTCCACTGGCTCTCACCATTGTCTTGGTGCCATCTGAGAGCTGGCTGGTGGGAACTAACTAAAGGACAAGGTCTTCCTGGAGTTACTCGCCAGTCAACGCTAAATGGCAAATTCAGCCACAGAAGCAAACCTAAAAAACAGAATCTCATAGATGAAGAGATCTATAAAATGAAACAGCCTCTGAACCTTAAAAAAAATTTTCTTCCCCAAATAGACCAAGGCCCCACAGAAGAGGGAACAGAACTAGAACTATGAGAAGAATGGCTTTCACCAAAAAACAAGAAAATTGGGATAAATTCTTCTTTTATAAATTCACAAACAACATTATTACTACTCTGTATATTAGCGATTTAAATACTTTATATTTTCTTAATGCTATCTCACAACATCTCTGGGAAGTGGTGAAGGGAGCAGTTACTCTTCTAACTGTTCTATGAAAGACACAGGGGAGTCTCCCCCATGCCAGCCTGTGGCCTGGCCTACCCAGAATT
>NW_026778035.1:0-53053 GCF_028023285.1 Balaenoptera ricei
TGGATCATATGGTAGCTCAATGTTTACCTTTTAAAGGCACATCTATTCTGTTCTCCTTTCTGGCTCTTTCCAGGTTACGTCCCACTTAAAGTGGAGGGTATGTATTTCTTCCCAGCACCTTCAGGATTTATTCTTTGTAGTTTTTGCTGATGGTTATTCTGAGTGGTGTGAGCTGATACCTCTTTGTGGTTGAATTTGCATGTGTCTCATACTGCGTTGAAACTGAGCTTTAAGACATGTCCTTTTTATTTTTCCAGCTGTGATTAGAGCTTATTTCTTCAAAGTGTTTTCTTAAAGTATGTGTCACCATTTGAAATATTTTGGCCATTATCTCCCTCAAGACACTTTGAGGGCAGGTTTCATTTACAGCCTTGCAGTACTTGTTCATATGAAGTGACCATTAGCTCAGGCTTTAAACCTGCTTTTGCAGGTAACGGCCAGAGAGCAGCAGCCTTTCTTCGTTCCACTTGCTGGTAGTAGGGAAACAGAACTACCGGCCAATGGTGTTCTTCGTTTGTAAATTAGAGTGCAATGTGCCCGGATAAACCCACAAATGTTGATGTCTCCTTGCTTTTGTTTGTTTTTAAATTTAATTTATATTTATTATTAGAGTAATATTCCGTTGTGTACGTGGACCACTTCTTCTTGGTGCATTCCTCGGTTGATGGACATTTTCGTTGCTTCCGAGTGCTGGCTATGGTAAATCTTGCTGGCGTACAGGTTTGCCAGCCTGTGACTTTTTGATTCTCATTTTCTCAGGTGATAGGCCAAGCATTGGTTGTGATTGATTGACTGGTAGCTCAATGTTTCCCTTTTCAAAGCACCTACACTGTGTTTTCATTTGTGGCTCTTTACATGCCCCGCCTTACAACCGAGGGTACGCATTTCTCCACACTCCCTTCACCGTTTGTTTTTTGCAGCATTATTCCTAATGGCCGTTCTGACTGCTGTGAGCTGATCGGTTTTTGTAATATGGGTATGCATGTCTTAAATTTTTTAAAATTCATCCTATTCCTACGCCTTTTTCTTTTCTCTTAAAAGAAAAAACCGTGAGTACAATATAGCTCTTGAAATTGTCTTCTTCGAAGGTTGCCCTCTTTTGAATTTTTTGGTCGATTTTTGACCCCAGAAATTTTCTGGAGGGCAGGTGTCATTTACAGAACTGCAAGTTGGTGAAAATTTAGTGACCTTTTGCAGTGGGTTCAAAGCTGCTGTTGTGGGAAACGGCCACAAGGAGGTAGCATTTCTCCATTCCCCAATCTGGGTACTAGGGCAGCAGAGCCTTTCTGGAAGTCATTGTCCTAGGTTGTAAATTCGAATGGAATTTGCCAGAAGATACCCCCATAAGTTTATGTCTCATTACTTCTTCTTGGTTTTTAAAAGTTTTTTAATCTGGGTAAAGTTTAGAATATTGTTTGTCCTAGGTGTACACAATCTGGTTCATTTGTACATTATGTATGTCTATTAATGTACAGATCCTCTTCCCATGTAAAATATTACAGTGTTCCGTCGACCTCCCTTGCTATATGTTCGGTCTTTTTGATACATGTATATAATATGTATTTGTATATGTATAGTAACACTAATCTTCATTTCTCAATTTCCAACCCTCCTTTCCTTTTAGATGAGCATAGTTTGTTTTCTAAACCTGTGAGTGTCTTTCTCTTTGAAAATATGTTCATCTGTGTCAGTTCTTAGATAATGCCAGAAGTGATAATATAGGCTAAAGGTCTTTTGCTTTCCGACCTACTTCATGTTTTGTGATTATCTCCAGGCTCATCTATGGTGCCTCAAAGAGCAGTGCTTCAATGTTTTCCATGGCTAATATTCCATTGTGTACATGGACCACTTCTTCTTGGTGCATTCCTCTGTTGATGGACATTTTCGTTGCTTCCAAGTGTTGCCTATGGTAAATATTGCTGGAGTGCAGGATTGCCAGCCTGTGATTTTTGATTTTCCTTTTCTCAGGTGATAGACCCAGCAGTGGGTATGATTGATTGACTGGTATGGTAGCTCAACGTTTCCCTTTTCAAGGCACCTCAATTGTGCTTTCATTCGTGGCTCTTACCACGTCCCCCTTCGAATCGAGGGTACGCATTTCTCCACAATCACGTCAGCATTTCTTGTTTGCAGCATTTTTGTTGATGGCCATTCTGACTGGTGTGAGCTGATAGGTTTTTGTAATTTGGGTTTACATGTCTGTAAAAATTCCTACAATTCATCATTTTTCCACGCCTTTTGCTTTTCTGTTAAAAGAAAAAAGAAAAAAAGTGTGAGTATAATATACCTCTTCAAATTTTCTTTTTGGAAAGTTGCACTCTAGAAGTTTTTGTTCGATTTTCGACCTCAGTATTTTTTGGAGGGCCGGTGTCATTTACAGACCTGCAATTGGTGAATAATTAGTGACCTTTTGCAGTGGGTTCAAAGCTGCTGTTGTGGGAAACGGCCACAAGGATGCAGCATTTCTCCATTCCCAAATCTGGGTACTAGGGCAGCAGAGCCGTTCTGGAAGTTGTTTGCCTAGGTTTTCAATTTGGATGGAATGTGCCAGGAAAACCCCCCATAAGTTTATGTCTCATTACTCCTAGTTCGTTGTTTTCATTTTTTCAATTGGGGTAATGGTTAGAATGTTGCTTGTCCAAGGTGTACACACTCTGGTTCATCTACATATTCTATATACCTATTTATGTAGAGATCCTCTTCCCGTGTGAATTATTACAGAGTGTTCCGTAAACCTTCCTTGCTATATGGTCGGTCTTTTTGATATATGTATATAATATGTATTTGTATACATATGGTAACGCTAATCTTCATTTATCCATTCCCCCCACCTTTCCTTTTAGATAAGCATAGTTTTTTTAAATAAGTGTGTGATTGACTTTCTCTGTGGAAATATGTTCATTTGTGTCAGTTATTAGATAACGCCTATAAGTGATATCATAGGATATAGGACTTTTGCTTTCCGACTTAGCTCATGTTCTGTGATTATCTCCAAGATCATCTATGGTGCCTCAAAGAGCAGTGTTTCATTGTTTTCCATGGCTAGTATTCATTGTGTACATGGACCACTTCTTCTTTATCCTTTCATCTGTTGATGGACATTTTGGTTGCTTCACTGTCTTGTCTACTGTGAATAAGGCTGCAGTGCAGCTTTTGCAGCCCGGGTCTTCTTCATTCTGGTCTTCTCAGGTGAGAGGCCCATTGGTGCGCCTGCTGGATTGAATGGTACCTCAATTTTTCCTTTTCAACGCAGCTCCTTTCTGTTCTCATTATTAGCGTTTAACCCTTTTACATCTCACCAGCAGCTAGAGGGTACACAGTTCTCTAAATCCTCTTCAGCATTTATTGTTTGTAGACTTTTTGCCAATGGTCAGTCGACTGGTGTGAGTTGAAAACTTTTTGTAGATTAGATTGCATGAGTCTAATACTTCCTGAGGCTGAGCTTTTATCCATTTTCCTTTCTTTAAAAAGAGAGTGAGTAAAACTTACCTCTTCATACTATCTTCGTGAACATGTTGCCTGTTTTGAACTTTTTTATCCATTCCCTACCTCAGCACAATTTTGAGGGCAGGTGTCCTTTACAGCCCTGAGTCCTTGTGAATGGTAAGTGACCATTAGCTGTGGGTTAAAATTTGCTCTTGCGTGAATCGGCCACAAGGCGGCAGCATTTCTCCTTTACCAAATCTGGTTACTAGGGCAACAGAGCCTTACTGGAAGTGGTGTTCTAGGTTGTAAATTAGAATGGAATGTGCGAGGAAAAAGCCCTTTAAGTTTAGGTCTAATTACTTCTTGTTGGAATTTTTAACTTAATTTTTATTTTTTATCACAGCAAACTTGATTACAATGTTTTGTTTGTTCTGGGTGTGCAAGATGTGGTTCTTTCACACATATACATATATCTATTCTTCTTCGGATCCTTTTCCCATGTAGGTTATGACACAATGTTGAGAAGTCTTCTCTTGGTATTGCGTAGGTCTTTGGTGATTATATATTTCACAAGTGTGTGTATCTCTCTGTTAACCTCAATATGGTAATGCATCCAATCCTCACAATTTTCCATTTGGTGAACCATAAGTATTTTAATGAATCTATGAAAGTGTTTCTCTGTGGAAATATCTTTCTTTGTATCATTTTTTAGGTAACACCTATATGTGATATGATAGGATATGTGTCTTTCGCTTTCTCACTTAGTCCAAGTTGCGTGATTACTTCTAGACTCATCTATGGTGCTGGAAATGGCATTGTTTCATTTTTTTCACTAGCTCCTATTCCATCTGTACAGGTAGCAGTTCTTCTTTGTCCACCCATCTGTCGGTGGACTTTTTGGTTACTTCCATATCTTGGCTATTGTAATACTATGCAATGCAGATTTGCGTGCCTGTGACCTTCCAATTCTGTCTTCTTAGTTTATAGATCCAGGAATAGTTCTGCTGGATCATATGGTAGCTCAATGTTTACCTTTTAAAGGCACATCTATTCTGTTCTCCTTTCTGGCTCTTTCCAGGTTACGTCCCACTTAAAGTGGAGGGTATGTATTTCTTCCCAGCACCTTCAGGATTTATTCTTTGTAGTTTTTGCTGATGGTTATTCTGAGTGGTGTGAGCTGATACCTCTTTGTGGTTGAATTTGCATGTGTCTCATACTGCGTTGAAACTGAGCTTTAAGACATGTCCTTTTTATTTTTCCAGCTGTGATTAGAGCTTATTTCTTCAAAGTGTTTTCTTAAAGTATGTGTCACCATTTGAAATATTTTGGCCATTATCTCCCTCAAGACACTTTGAGGGCAGGTTTCATTTACAGCCTTGCAGTACTTGTTCATATGAAGTGACCATTAGCTCAGGCTTTAAACCTGCTTTTGCAGGTAACGGCCAGAGAGCAGCAGCCTTTCTTCGTTCCACTTGCTGGTAGTAGGGAAACAGAACTACCGGCCAATGGTGTTCTTCGTTTGTAAATTAGAGTGCAATGTGCCCGGATAAACCCACAAATGTTGATGTCTCCTTGCTTTTGTTTGTTTTTAAATTTAATTTATATTTATTATTAGAGTAATATTCCGTTGTGTACGTGGACCACTTCTTCTTGGTGCATTCCTCGGTTGATGGACATTTTCGTTGCTTCCGAGTGCTGGCTATGGTAAATCTTGCTGGCGTACAGGTTTGCCAGCCTGTGACTTTTTGATTCTCATTTTCTCAGGTGATAGGCCAAGCATTGGTTGTGATTGATTGACTGGTAGCTCAATGTTTCCCTTTTCAAAGCACCTACACTGTGTTTTCATTTGTGGCTCTTTACATGCCCCGCCTTACAACCGAGGGTACGCATTTCTCCACACTCCCTTCACCGTTTGTTTTTTGCAGCATTATTCCTAATGGCCGTTCTGACTGCTGTGAGCTGATCGGTTTTTGTAATATGGGTATGCATGTCTTAAATTTTTTAAAATTCATCCTATTCCTACGCCTTTTTCTTTTCTCTTAAAAGAAAAAACCGTGAGTACAATATAGCTCTTGAAATTGTCTTCTTCGAAGGTTGCCCTCTTTTGAATTTTTTGGTCGATTTTTGACCCCAGAAATTTTCTGGAGGGCAGGTGTCATTTACAGAACTGCAAGTTGGTGAAAATTTAGTGACCTTTTGCAGTGGGTTCAAAGCTGCTGTTGTGGGAAACGGCCACAAGGAGGTAGCATTTCTCCATTCCCCAATCTGGGTACTAGGGCAGCAGAGCCTTTCTGGAAGTCATTGTCCTAGGTTGTAAATTCGAATGGAATTTGCCAGAAGATACCCCCATAAGTTTATGTCTCATTACTTCTTCTTGGTTTTTAAAAGTTTTTTAATCTGGGTAAAGTTTAGAATATTGTTTGTCCTAGGTGTACACAATCTGGTTCATTTGTACATTATGTATGTCTATTAATGTACAGATCCTCTTCCCATGTAAAATATTACAGTGTTCCGTCGACCTCCCTTGCTATATGTTCGGTCTTTTTGATACATGTATATAATATGTATTTGTATATGTATAGTAACACTAATCTTCATTTCTCAATTTCCAACCCTCCTTTCCTTTTAGATGAGCATAGTTTGTTTTCTAAACCTGTGAGTGTCTTTCTCTTTGAAAATATGTTCATCTGTGTCAGTTCTTAGATAATGCCAGAAGTGATAATATAGGCTAAAGGTCTTTTGCTTTCCGACCTACTTCATGTTTTGTGATTATCTCCAGGCTCATCTATGGTGCCTCAAAGAGCAGTGCTTCAATGTTTTCCATGGCTAATATTCCATTGTGTACATGGACCACTTCTTCTTGGTGCATTCCTCTGTTGATGGACATTTTCGTTGCTTCCAAGTGTTGCCTATGGTAAATATTGCTGGAGTGCAGGATTGCCAGCCTGTGATTTTTGATTTTCCTTTTCTCAGGTGATAGACCCAGCAGTGGGTATGATTGATTGACTGGTATGGTAGCTCAACGTTTCCCTTTTCAAGGCACCTCAATTGTGCTTTCATTCGTGGCTCTTACCACGTCCCCCTTCGAATCGAGGGTACGCATTTCTCCACAATCACGTCAGCATTTCTTGTTTGCAGCATTTTTGTTGATGGCCATTCTGACTGGTGTGAGCTGATAGGTTTTTGTAATTTGGGTTTACATGTCTGTAAAAATTCCTACAATTCATCATTTTTCCACGCCTTTTGCTTTTCTGTTAAAAGAAAAAAGAAAAAAAGTGTGAGTATAATATACCTCTTCAAATTTTCTTTTTGGAAAGTTGCACTCTAGAAGTTTTTGTTCGATTTTCGACCTCAGTATTTTTTGGAGGGCCGGTGTCATTTACAGACCTGCAATTGGTGAATAATTAGTGACCTTTTGCAGTGGGTTCAAAGCTGCTGTTGTGGGAAACGGCCACAAGGATGCAGCATTTCTCCATTCCCAAATCTGGGTACTAGGGCAGCAGAGCCGTTCTGGAAGTTGTTTGCCTAGGTTTTCAATTTGGATGGAATGTGCCAGGAAAACCCCCCATAAGTTTATGTCTCATTACTCCTAGTTCGTTGTTTTCATTTTTTCAATTGGGGTAATGGTTAGAATGTTGCTTGTCCAAGGTGTACACACTCTGGTTCATCTACATATTCTATATACCTATTTATGTAGAGATCCTCTTCCCGTGTGAATTATTACAGAGTGTTCCGTAAACCTTCCTTGCTATATGGTCGGTCTTTTTGATATATGTATATAATATGTATTTGTATACATATGGTAACGCTAATCTTCATTTATCCATTCCCCCCACCTTTCCTTTTAGATAAGCATAGTTTTTTTAAATAAGTGTGTGATTGACTTTCTCTGTGGAAATATGTTCATTTGTGTCAGTTATTAGATAACGCCTATAAGTGATATCATAGGATATAGGACTTTTGCTTTCCGACTTAGCTCATGTTCTGTGATTATCTCCAAGATCATCTATGGTGCCTCAAAGAGCAGTGTTTCATTGTTTTCCATGGCTAGTATTCATTGTGTACATGGACCACTTCTTCTTTATCCTTTCATCTGTTGATGGACATTTTGGTTGCTTCACTGTCTTGTCTACTGTGAATAAGGCTGCAGTGCAGCTTTTGCAGCCCGGGTCTTCTTCATTCTGGTCTTCTCAGGTGAGAGGCCCATTGGTGCGCCTGCTGGATTGAATGGTACCTCAATTTTTCCTTTTCAACGCAGCTCCTTTCTGTTCTCATTATTAGCGTTTAACCCTTTTACATCTCACCAGCAGCTAGAGGGTACACAGTTCTCTAAATCCTCTTCAGCATTTATTGTTTGTAGACTTTTTGCCAATGGTCAGTCGACTGGTGTGAGTTGAAAACTTTTTGTAGATTAGATTGCATGAGTCTAATACTTCCTGAGGCTGAGCTTTTATCCATTTTCCTTTCTTTAAAAAGAGAGTGAGTAAAACTTACCTCTTCATACTATCTTCGTGAACATGTTGCCTGTTTTGAACTTTTTTATCCATTCCCTACCTCAGCACAATTTTGAGGGCAGGTGTCCTTTACAGCCCTGAGTCCTTGTGAATGGTAAGTGACCATTAGCTGTGGGTTAAAATTTGCTCTTGCGTGAATCGGCCACAAGGCGGCAGCATTTCTCCTTTACCAAATCTGGTTACTAGGGCAACAGAGCCTTACTGGAAGTGGTGTTCTAGGTTGTAAATTAGAATGGAATGTGCGAGGAAAAAGCCCTTTAAGTTTAGGTCTAATTACTTCTTGTTGGAATTTTTAACTTAATTTTTATTTTTTATCACAGCAAACTTGATTACAATGTTTTGTTTGTTCTGGGTGTGCAAGATGTGGTTCTTTCACACATATACATATATCTATTCTTCTTCGGATCCTTTTCCCATGTAGGTTATGACACAATGTTGAGAAGTCTTCTCTTGGTATTGCGTAGGTCTTTGGTGATTATATATTTCACAAGTGTGTGTATCTCTCTGTTAACCTCAATATGGTAATGCATCCAATCCTCACAATTTTCCATTTGGTGAACCATAAGTTTTTTAATGAATCTATGAAAGTGTTTCTCTGTGGAAATATCTTTCTTTGTATCATTTTTTAGGTAACACCTATATGTGATATGATAGGATATGTGTCTTTCGCTTTCTCACTTAGTCCAAGTTGCGTGATTACTTCTAGACTCATCTATGGTGCTGGAAATGGCATTGTTTCATTTTTTTCACTAGCTCCTATTCCATCTGTACAGGTAGCAGTTCTTCTTTGTCCACCCATCTGTCGGTGGACTTTTTGGTTACTTCCATATCTTGGCTATTGTAATACTATGCAATGCAGATTTGCGTGCCTGTGACCTTCCAATTCTGTCTTCTTAGTTTATAGATCCAGGAATAGTTCTGCTGGATCATATGGTAGCTCAATGTTTACCTTTTAAAGGCACATCTATTCTGTTCTCCTTTCTGGCTCTTTCCAGGTTACGTCCCACTTAAAGTGGAGGGTATGTATTTCTTCCCAGCACCTTCAGGATTTATTCTTTGTAGTTTTTGCTGATGGTTATTCTGAGTGGTGTGAGCTGATACCTCTTTGTGGTTGAATTTGCATGTGTCTCATACTGCGTTGAAACTGAGCTTTAAGACATGTCCTTTTTATTTTTCCAGCTGTGATTAGAGCTTATTTCTTCAAAGTGTTTTCTTAAAGTATGTGTCACCATTTGAAATATTTTGGCCATTATCTCCCTCAAGACACTTTGAGGGCAGGTTTCATTTACAGCCTTGCAGTACTTGTTCATATGAAGTGACCATTAGCTCAGGCTTTAAACCTGCTTTTGCAGGTAACGGCCAGAGAGCAGCAGCCTTTCTTCGTTCCACTTGCTGGTAGTAGGGAAACAGAACTACCGGCCAATGGTGTTCTTCGTTTGTAAATTAGAGTGCAATGTGCCCGGATAAACCCACAAATGTTGATGTCTCCTTGCTTTTGTTTGTTTTTAAATTTAATTTATATTTATTATTAGAGTAATATTCCGTTGTGTACGTGGACCACTTCTTCTTGGTGCATTCCTCGGTTGATGGACATTTTCGTTGCTTCCGAGTGCTGGCTATGGTAAATCTTGCTGGCGTACAGGTTTGCCAGCCTGTGACTTTTTGATTCTCATTTTCTCAGGTGATAGGCCAAGCATTGGTTGTGATTGATTGACTGGTAGCTCAATGTTTCCCTTTTCAAAGCACCTACACTGTGTTTTCATTTGTGGCTCTTTACATGCCCCGCCTTACAACCGAGGGTACGCATTTCTCCACACTCCCTTCACCGTTTGTTTTTTGCAGCATTATTCCTAATGGCCGTTCTGACTGCTGTGAGCTGATCGGTTTTTGTAATATGGGTATGCATGTCTTAAATTTTTTAAAATTCATCCTATTCCTACGCCTTTTTCTTTTCTCTTAAAAGAAAAAACCGTGAGTACAATATAGCTCTTGAAATTGTCTTCTTCGAAGGTTGCCCTCTTTTGAATTTTTTGGTCGATTTTTGACCCCAGAAATTTTCTGGAGGGCAGGTGTCATTTACAGAACTGCAAGTTGGTGAAAATTTAGTGACCTTTTGCAGTGGGTTCAAAGCTGCTGTTGTGGGAAACGGCCACAAGGAGGTAGCATTTCTCCATTCCCCAATCTGGGTACTAGGGCAGCAGAGCCTTTCTGGAAGTCATTGTCCTAGGTTGTAAATTCGAATGGAATTTGCCAGAAGATACCCCCATAAGTTTATGTCTCATTACTTCTTCTTGGTTTTTAAAAGTTTTTTAATCTGGGTAAAGTTTAGAATATTGTTTGTCCTAGGTGTACACAATCTGGTTCATTTGTACATTATGTATGTCTATTAATGTACAGATCCTCTTCCCATGTAAAATATTACAGTGTTCCGTCGACCTCCCTTGCTATATGTTCGGTCTTTTTGATACATGTATATAATATGTATTTGTATATGTATAGTAACACTAATCTTCATTTCTCAATTTCCAACCCTCCTTTCCTTTTAGATGAGCATAGTTTGTTTTCTAAACCTGTGAGTGTCTTTCTCTTTGAAAATATGTTCATCTGTGTCAGTTCTTAGATAATGCCAGAAGTGATAATATAGGCTAAAGGTCTTTTGCTTTCCGACCTACTTCATGTTTTGTGATTATCTCCAGGCTCATCTATGGTGCCTCAAAGAGCAGTGCTTCAATGTTTTCCATGGCTAATATTCCATTGTGTACATGGACCACTTCTTCTTGGTGCATTCCTCTGTTGATGGACATTTTCGTTGCTTCCAAGTGTTGCCTATGGTAAATATTGCTGGAGTGCAGGATTGCCAGCCTGTGATTTTTGATTTTCCTTTTCTCAGGTGATAGACCCAGCAGTGGGTATGATTGATTGACTGGTATGGTAGCTCAACGTTTCCCTTTTCAAGGCACCTCAATTGTGCTTTCATTCGTGGCTCTTACCACGTCCCCCTTCGAATCGAGGGTACGCATTTCTCCACAATCACGTCAGCATTTCTTGTTTGCAGCATTTTTGTTGATGGCCATTCTGACTGGTGTGAGCTGATAGGTTTTTGTAATTTGGGTTTACATGTCTGTAAAAATTCCTACAATTCATCATTTTTCCACGCCTTTTGCTTTTCTGTTAAAAGAAAAAAGAAAAAAAGTGTGAGTATAATATACCTCTTCAAATTTTCTTTTTGGAAAGTTGCACTCTAGAAGTTTTTGTTCGATTTTCGACCTCAGTATTTTTTGGAGGGCCGGTGTCATTTACAGACCTGCAATTGGTGAATAATTAGTGACCTTTTGCAGTGGGTTCAAAGCTGCTGTTGTGGGAAACGGCCACAAGGATGCAGCATTTCTCCATTCCCAAATCTGGGTACTAGGGCAGCAGAGCCGTTCTGGAAGTTGTTTGCCTAGGTTTTCAATTTGGATGGAATGTGCCAGGAAAACCCCCCATAAGTTTATGTCTCATTACTCCTAGTTCGTTGTTTTCATTTTTTCAATTGGGGTAATGGTTAGAATGTTGCTTGTCCAAGGTGTACACACTCTGGTTCATCTACATATTCTATATACCTATTTATGTAGAGATCCTCTTCCCGTGTGAATTATTACAGAGTGTTCCGTAAACCTTCCTTGCTATATGGTCGGTCTTTTTGATATATGTATATAATATGTATTTGTATACATATGGTAACGCTAATCTTCATTTATCCATTCCCCCCACCTTTCCTTTTAGATAAGCATAGTTTTTTTAAATAAGTGTGTGATTGACTTTCTCTGTGGAAATATGTTCATTTGTGTCAGTTATTAGATAACGCCTATAAGTGATATCATAGGATATAGGACTTTTGCTTTCCGACTTAGCTCATGTTCTGTGATTATCTCCAAGATCATCTATGGTGCCTCAAAGAGCAGTGTTTCATTGTTTTCCATGGCTAGTATTCATTGTGTACATGGACCACTTCTTCTTTATCCTTTCATCTGTTGATGGACATTTTGGTTGCTTCACTGTCTTGTCTACTGTGAATAAGGCTGCAGTGCAGCTTTTGCAGCCCGGGTCTTCTTCATTCTGGTCTTCTCAGGTGAGAGGCCCATTGGTGCGCCTGCTGGATTGAATGGTACCTCAATTTTTCCTTTTCAACGCAGCTCCTTTCTGTTCTCATTATTAGCGTTTAACCCTTTTACATCTCACCAGCAGCTAGAGGGTACACAGTTCTCTAAATCCTCTTCAGCATTTATTGTTTGTAGACTTTTTGCCGATGGTCAGTCGACTGGTGTGAGTTGAAAACTTTTTGTAGATTAGATTGCATGAGTCTAATACTTCCTGAGGCTGAGCTTTTATCCATTTTCCTTTCTTTAAAAAGAGAGTGAGTAAAACTTACCTCTTCATACTATCTTCGTGAACATGTTGCCTGTTTTGAACTTTTTTATCCATTCCCTACCTCAGCACAATTTTGAGGGCAGGTGTCCTTTACAGCCCTGAGTCCTTGTGAATGGTAAGTGACCATTAGCTGTGGGTTAAAATTTGCTCTTGCGTGAATCGGCCACAAGGCGGCAGCATTTCTCCTTTACCAAATCTGGTTACTAGGGCAACAGAGCCTTACTGGAAGTGGTGTTCTAGGTTGTAAATTAGAATGGAATGTGCGAGGAAAAAGCCCTTTAAGTTTAGGTCTAATTACTTCTTGTTGGAATTTTTAACTTAATTTTTATTTTTTATCACAGCAAACTTGATTACAATGTTTTGTTTGTTCTGGGTGTGCAAGATGTGGTTCTTTCACACATATACATATATCTATTCTTCTTCGGATCCTTTTCCCATGTAGGTTATGACACAATGTTGAGAAGTCTTCTCTTGGTATTGCGTAGGTCTTTGGTGATTATATATTTCACAAGTGTGTGTATCTCTCTGTTAACCTCAATATGGTAATGCATCCAATCCTCACAATTTTCCATTTGGTGAACCATAAGTATTTTAATGAATCTATGAAAGTGTTTCTCTGTGGAAATATCTTTCTTTGTATCATTTTTTAGGTAACACCTATATGTGATATGATAGGATATGTGTCTTTCGCTTTCTCACTTAGTCCAAGTTGCGTGATTACTTCTAGACTCATCTATGGTGCTGGAAATGGCATTGTTTCATTTTTTTCACTAGCTCCTATTCCATCTGTACAGGTAGCAGTTCTTCTTTGTCCACCCATCTGTCGGTGGACTTTTTGGTTACTTCCATATCTTGGCTATTGTAATACTATGCAATGCAGATTTGCGTGCCTGTGACCTTCCAATTCTGTCTTCTTAGTTTATAGATCCAGGAATAGTTCTGTTGGATCATATGGTAGCTCAATGTTTACCTTTTAAAGGCACATCTATTCTGTTCTCCTTTCTGGCTCTTTCCAGGTTACGTCCCACTTAAAGTGGAGGGTATGTATTTCTTCCCAGCACCTTCAGGATTTATTCTTTGTAGTTTTTGCTGATGGTTATTCTGAGTGGTGTGAGCTGATACCTCTTTGTGGTTGAATTTGCATGTGTCTCATACTGCGTTGAAACTGAGCTTTAAGACATGTCCTTTTTATTTTTCCAGCTGTGATTAGAGCTTATTTCTTCAAAGTGTTTTCTTAAAGTATGTGTCACCATTTGAAATATTTTGGCCATTATCTCCCTCAAGACACTTTGAGGGCAGGTTTCATTTACAGCCTTGCAGTACTTGTTCATATGAAGTGACCATTAGCTCAGGCTTTAAACCTGCTTTTGCAGGTAACGGCCAGAGAGCAGCAGCCTTTCTTCGTTCCACTTGCTGGTAGTAGGGAAACAGAACTACCGGCCAATGGTGTTCTTCGTTTGTAAATTAGAGTGCAATGTGCCCGGATAAACCCACAAATGTTGATGTCTCCTTGCTTTTGTTTGTTTTTAAATTTAATTTATATTTATTATTAGAGTAATATTCCGTTGTGTACGTGGACCACTTCTTCTTGGTGCATTCCTCGGTTGATGGACATTTTCGTTGCTTCCGAGTGCTGGCTATGGTAAATCTTGCTGGCGTACAGGTTTGCCAGCCTGTGACTTTTTGATTCTCATTTTCTCAGGTGATAGGCCAAGCATTGGTTGTGATTGATTGACTGGTAGCTCAATGTTTCCCTTTTCAAAGCACCTACACTGTGTTTTCATTTGTGGCTCTTTACATGCCCCGCCTTACAACCGAGGGTACGCATTTCTCCACACTCCCTTCACCGTTTGTTTTTTGCAGCATTATTCCTAATGGCCGTTCTGACTGCTGTGAGCTGATCGGTTTTTGTAATATGGGTATGCATGTCTTAAATTTTTTAAAATTCATCCTATTCCTACGCCTTTTTCTTTTCTCTTAAAAGAAAAAACCGTGAGTACAATATAGCTCTTGAAATTGTCTTCTTCGAAGGTTGCCCTCTTTTGAATTTTTTGGTCGATTTTTGACCCCAGAAATTTTCTGGAGGGCAGGTGTCATTTACAGAACTGCAAGTTGGTGAAAATTTAGTGACCTTTTGCAGTGGGTTCAAAGCTGCTGTTGTGGGAAACGGCCACAAGGAGGTAGCATTTCTCCATTCCCCAATCTGGGTACTAGGGCAGCAGAGCCTTTCTGGAAGTCATTGTCCTAGGTTGTAAATTCGAATGGAATTTGCCAGAAGATACCCCCATAAGTTTATGTCTCATTACTTCTTCTTGGTTTTTAAAAGTTTTTTTAATCTGGGTAAAGTTTAGAATATTGTTTGTCCTAGGTGTACACAATCTGGTTCATTTGTACATTATGTATGTCTATTAATGTACAGATCCTCTTCCCATGTAAAATATTACAGTGTTCCGTCGACCTCCCTTGCTATATGTTCGGTCTTTTTGATACATGTATATAATATGTATTTGTATATGTATAGTAACACTAATCTTCATTTCTCAATTTCCAACCCTCCTTTCCTTTTAGATGAGCATAGTTTGTTTTCTAAACCTGTGAGTGTCTTTCTCTTTGAAAATATGTTCATCTGTGTCAGTTCTTAGATAATGCCAGAAGTGATAATATAGGCTAAAGGTCTTTTGCTTTCCGACCTACTTCATGTTTTGTGATTATCTCCAGGCTCATCTCTGGTGCCTCAAAGAGCAGTGCTTCAATGTTTTCCATGGCTAATATTCCATTGTGTACATGGACCACTTCTTCTTGGTGCATTCCTCTGTTGATGGACATTTTCGTTGCTTCCAAGTGTTGCCTATGGTAAATATTGCTGGAGTGCAGGATTGCCAGCCTGTGATTTTTGATTTTCCTTTTCTCAGGTGATAGACCCAGCAGTGGGTATGATTGATTGACTGGTATGGTAGCTCAACGTTTCCCTTTTCAAGGCACCTCAATTGTGCTTTCATTCGTGGCTCTTACCACGTCCCCCTTCGAATCGAGGGTACGCATTTCTCCACAATCACGTCAGCATTTCTTGTTTGCAGCATTTTTGTTGATGGCCATTCTGACTGGTGTGAGCTGATAGGTTTTTGTAATTTGGGTTTACATGTCTGTAAAAATTCCTACAATTCATCATTTTTCCACGCCTTTTGCTTTTCTGTTAAAAGAAAAAAGAAAAAAAGTGTGAGTATAATATACCTCTTCAAATTTTCTTTTTGGAAAGTTGCACTCTAGAAGTTTTTGTTCGATTTTCGACCTCAGTATTTTTTGGAGGGCCGGTGTCATTTACAGACCTGCAATTGGTGAATAATTAGTGACCTTTTGCAGTGGGTTCAAAGCTGCTGTTGTGGGAAACGGCCACAAGGATGCAGCATTTCTCCATTCCCAAATCTGGGTACTAGGGCAGCAGAGCCGTTCTGGAAGTTGTTTGCCTAGGTTTTCAATTTGGATGGAATGTGCCAGGAAAACCCCCCATAAGTTTATGTCTCATTACTCCTAGTTCGTTGTTTTCATTTTTTCAATTGGGGTAATGGTTAGAATGTTGCTTGTCCAAGGTGTACACACTCTGGTTCATCTACATATTCTATATACCTATTTATGTAGAGATCCTCTTCCCGTGTGAATTATTACAGAGTGTTCCGTAAACCTTCCTTGCTATATGGTCGGTCTTTTTGATATATGTATATAATATGTATTTGTATACATATGGTAACGCTAATCTTCATTTATCCATTCCCCCCACCTTTCCTTTTAGATAAGCATAGTTTTTTTAAATAAGTGTGTGATTGACTTTCTCTGTGGAAATATGTTCATTTGTGTCAGTTATTAGATAACGCCTATAAGTGATATCATAGGATATAGGACTTTTGCTTTCCGACTTAGCTCATGTTCTGTGATTATCTCCAAGATCATCTATGGTGCCTCAAAGAGCAGTGTTTCATTGTTTTCCATGGCTAGTATTCATTGTGTACATGGACCACTTCTTCTTTATCCTTTCATCTGTTGATGGACATTTTGGTTGCTTCACTGTCTTGTCTACTGTGAATAAGGCTGCAGTGCAGCTTTTGCAGCCCGGGTCTTCTTCATTCTGGTCTTCTCAGGTGAGAGGCCCATTGGTGCGCCTGCTGGATTGAATGGTACCTCAATTTTTCCTTTTCATCGCAGCTCCTTTCTGTTCTCATTATTAGCGTTTAACCCTTTTACATCTCACCAGCAGCTAGAGGGTACACAGTTCTCAAAATCCTCTTCAGCATTTATTGTTTGTAGACTTTTTGCCAATGGTCAGTCGACTGGTGTGAGTTGAAAACTTTTTGTAGATTAGATTGCATGAGTCTAATACTTCCTGAGGCTGAGCTTTTATCCATTTTCCTTTCTTTAAAAAGAGAGTGAGTAAAACTTACCTCTTCATACTATCTTCGTGAACATGTTGCCTGTTTTGAACTTTTTTATCCATTCCCTACCTCAGCACAATTTTGAGGGCAGGTGTCCTTTACAGCCCTGAGTCCTTGTGAATGGTAAGTGACCATTAGCTGTGGGTTAAAAGTTGCTCTTGCGTGAATCGGCCACAAGGCGGCAGCATTTCTCCTTTACCAAATCTGGTTACTAGGGCAACAGAGCCTTACTGGAAGTGGTGTTCTAGGTTGTAAATTAGAATGGAATGTGCGAGGAAAAAGCCCTTTAAGTTTAGGTCTAATTACTTCTTGTTGGAATTTTTAACTTAATTTTTATTTTTTATCACAGCAAACTTGATTACAATGTTTTGTTTGTTCTGGGTGTGCAAGATGTGGTTCTTTCACACATATACATATATCTATTCTTCTTCGGATCCTTTTCCCATGTAGGTTATGACACAATGTTGAGAAGTCTTCTCTTGGTATTGCGTAGGTCTTTGGTGATTATATATTTCACAAGTGTGTGTATCTCTCTGTTAACCTCAATATGGTAATGCATCCAATCCTCACAATTTTCCATTTGGTGAACCATAAGTATTTTAATGAATCTATGAAAGTGTTTCTCTGTGGAAATATCTTTCTTTGTATCATTTTTTAGGTAACACCTATATGTGATATGATAGGATATGTGTCTTTCGCTTTCTCACTTAGTCCAAGTTGCGTGATTACTTCTAGACTCATCTATGGTGCTGGAAATGGCATTGTTTCATTTTTTTCACTAGCTCCTATTCCATCTGTACAGGTAGCAGTTCTTCTTTGTCCACCCATCTGTCGGTGGACTTTTTGGTTACTTCCATATCTTGGCTATTGTAATACTATGCAATGCAGATTTGCGTGCCTGTGACCTTCCAATTCTGTCTTCTTAGTTTATAGATCCAGGAATAGTTCTGCTGGATCATATGGTAGCTCAATGTTTACCTTTTAAAGGCACATCTATTCTGTTCTCCTTTCTGGCTCTTTCCAGGTTACGTCCCACTTAAAGTGGAGGGTATGTATTTCTTCCCAGCACCTTCAGGATTTATTCTTTGTAGTTTTTGCTGATGGTTATTCTGAGTGGTGTGAGCTGATACCTCTTTGTGGTTGAATTTGCATGTGTCTCATACTGCATTGAAACTGAGCTTTAAGACATGTCCTTTTTATTTTTCCAGCTGTGATTAGAGCTTATTTCTTCAAAGTGTTTTCTTAAAGTATGTGTCACCATTTGAAATATTTTGGCCATTATCTCCCTCAAGACACTTTGAGGGCAGGTTTCATTTACAGCCTTGCAGTACTTGTTCATATGAAGTGACCATTAGCTCAGGCTTTAAACCTGCTTTTGCAGGTAACGGCCAGAGAGCAGCAGCCTTTCTTCGTTCCACTTGCTGGTAGTAGGGAAACAGAACTACCGGCCAATGGTGTTCTTCGTTTGTAAATTAGAGTGCAATGTGCCCGGATAAACCCACAAATGTTGATGTCTCCTTGCTTTTGTTTGTTTTTAAATTTAATTTATATTTATTATTAGAGTAATATTCCGTTGTGTACGTGGACCACTTCTTCTTGGTGCATTCCTCGGTTGATGGACATTTTCATTGCTTCCGAGTGCTGGCTATTGTAAATCTTGCTGGCGTACAGGTTTGCCAGCCTGTGACTTTTTGATTCTCATTTTCTCAGGTGATAGGCCAAGCATTGGTTGTGATTGATTGACTGGTAGCTCAATGTTTCCCTTTTCAAAGCACCTACACTGTGTTTTCATTTGTGGCTCTTTACATGCCCCGCCTTACAACCGAGGGTACGCATTTCTCCACACTCCCTTCACCGTTTGTTTTTTGCAGCATTATTCCTAATGGCCGTTCTGACTGCTGTGAGCTGATCGGTTTTTGTAATATGGGTATGCATGTCTTAAATTTTTTAAAATTCATCATATTCCTACGCCTTTTTCTTTTCTCTTAAAAGAAAAAACCGTGAGTACAATATAGCTCTTGAAATTGTCTTCTTCGAAGGTTGCCCTCTTTTGAATTTTTTGGTCGATTTTTGACCCCAGAAATTTTCTGGAGGGCAGGTGTCATTTACAGAACTGCAAGTTGGTGAAAATTTAGTGACCTTTTGCAGTGGGTTCAAAGCTGCTGTTGTGGGAAACGGCCACAAGGAGGTAGCATTTCTCCATTCCCCAATCTGGGTACTAGGGCAGCAGAGCCTTTCTGGAAGTCATTGTCCTAGGTTGTAAATTCGAATGGAATTTGCCAGAAGATACCCCCATAAGTTTATGTCTCATTACTTCTTCTTGGTTTTTAAAAGTTTTTTAATCTGGGTAAAGTTTAGAATATTGTTTGTCCTAGGTGTACACAATCTGGTTCATTTGTACATTATGTATGTCTATTAATGTACAGATCCTCTTCCCATGTAAAATATTACAGTGTTCCGTCGACCTCCCTTGCTATATGTTCGGTCTTTTTGATACATGTATATAATATGTATTTGTATATGTATAGTAACACTAATCTTCATTTCTCAATTTCCAACCCTCCTTTCCTTTTAGATGAGCATAGTTTGTTTTCTAAACCTGTGAGTGTCTTTCTCTTTGAAAATATGTTCATCTGTGTCAGTTCTTAGATAATGCCAGAAGTGATAATATAGGCTAAAGGTCTTTTGCTTTCCGACCTACTTCATGTTTTGTGATTATCTCCAGGCTCATCTATGGTGCCTCAAAGAGCAGTGCTTCAATGTTTTCCATGGCTAATATTCCATTGTGTACATGGACCACTTCTTCTTGGTGCATTCCTCTGTTGATGGACATTTTCGTTGCTTCCAAGTGTTGCCTATGGTAAATATTGCTGGAGTGCAGGATTGCCAGCCTGTGATTTTTGATTTTCCTTTTCTCAGGTGATAGACCCAGCAGTGGGTATGATTGATTGACTGGTATGGTAGCTCAACGTTTCCCTTTTCAAGGCACCTCAATTGTGCTTTCATTCGTGGCTCTTACCACGTCCCCCTTCGAATCGAGGGTACGCATTTCTCCACAATCACGTCAGCATTTCTTGTTTGCAGCATTTTTGTTGATGGCCATTCTGACTGGTGTGAGCTGATAGGTTTTTGTAATTTGGGTTTACATGTCTGTAAAAATTCCTACAATTCATCATTTTTCCACGCCTTTTGCTTTTCTGTTAAAAGAAAAAAGAAAAAAAGTGTGAGCATAATATACCTCTTCCAATTTTCTTTTTGGAAAGTTGCACTCTAGAAGTTTTTGTTCGATTTTCGACCTCAGTATTTTTTGGAGGGCCGGTGTCATTTACAGACCTGCAATTGGTGAATAATTAGTGACCTTTTGCAGTGGGTTCAAAGCTGCTGTTGTGGGAAACGGCCACAAGGATGCAGCATTTCTCCATTCCCAAATCTGGGTACTAGGGCAGCAGAGCCGTTCTGGAAGTTGTTTGCCTAGGTTTTCAATTTGGATGGAATGTGCCAGGAAAACCCCCCATAAGTTTATGTCTCATTACTCCTAGTCCGTTGTTTTCATTTTTTCAATTGGGGTAATGGTTAGAATGTTGCTTGTCCAAGGTGTACACACTCTGGTTCATCTACATATTCTATATACCTATTTATGTAGAGATCCTCTTCCCGTGTGAATTATTACAGAGTGTTCCGTAAACCTTCCTTGCTATATGGTCGGTCTTTTTGATATATGTATATAATATGTATTTGTATACATATGGTAACGCTAATCTTCATTTATCCATTCCCCCCACCTTTCCTTTTAGATAAGCATAGTTTTTTTAAATAAGTGTGTGATTGACTTTCTCTGTGGAAATATGTTCATTTGTGTCAGTTATTAGATAACGCCTATAAGTGATATCATAGGATATAGGACTTTTGCTTTCCGACTTAGCTCATGTTCTGTGATTATCTCCAAGATCATCTATGGTGCCTCAAAGAGCAGTGTTTCATTGTTTTCCATGGCTAGTATTCATTGTGTACATGGACCACTTCTTCTTTATCCTTTCATCTGTTGATGGACATTTTGGTTGCTTCACTGTCTTGTCTACTGTGAATAAGGCTGCAGTGCAGCTTTTGCAGCCCGGGTCTTCTTCATTCTGGTCTTCTCAGGTGAGAGGCCCATTGGTGCGCCTGCTGGATTGAATGGTACCTCAATTTTTCCTTTTCAACGCAGCTCCTTTCTGTTCTCATTATTAGCGTTTAACCCTTTTACATCTCACCAGCAGCTAGAGGGTACACAGTTCTCTAAATCCTCTTCAGCATTTATTGTTTGTAGACTTTTTGCCAATGGTCAGTCGACTGGTGTGAGTTGAAAACTTTTTGTAGATTAGATTGCATGAGTCTAATACTTCCTGAGGCTGAGCTTTTATCCATTTTCCTTTCTTTAAAAAGAGAGTGAGTAAAACTTACCTCTTCATACTATCTTCGTGAACATGTTGCCTGTTTTGAACTTTTTTATCCATTCCCTACCTCAGCACAATTTTGAGGGCAGGTGTCCTTTACAGCCCTGAGTCCTTGTGAATGGTAAGTGACCATTAGCTGTGGGTTAAAATTTGCTCTTGCGTGAATCGGCCACAAGGCGGCAGCATTTCTCCTTTACCAAATCTGGTTACTAGGGCAACAGAGCCTTACTGGAAGTGGTGTTCTAGGTTGTAAATTAGAATGGAATGTGCGAGGAAAAAGCCCTTTAAGTTTAGGTCTAATTACTTCTTGTTGGAATTTTTAACTTAATTTTTATTTTTTATCACAGCAAACTTGATTACAATGTTTTGTTTGTTCTGGGTGTGCAAGATGTGGTTCTTTCACACATATACATATATCTATTCTTCTTCGGATCCTTTTCCCATGTAGGTTATGACACAATGTTGAGAAGTCTTCTCTTGGTATTGCGTAGGTCTTTGGTGATTATATATTTCACAAGTGTGTGTATCTCTCTGTTAACCTCAATATGGTAATGCATCCAATCCTCACAATTTTCCATTTGGTGAACCATAAGTATTTTAATGAATCTATGAAAGTGTTTCTCTGTGGAAATATCTTTCTTTGTATCATTTTTTAGGTAACACCTATATGTGATATGATAGGATATGTGTCTTTCGCTTTCTCACTTAGTCCAAGTTGCGTGATTACTTCTAGACTCATCTATGGTGCTGGAAATGGCATTGTTTCATTTTTTTCACTAGCTCCTATTCCATCTGTACAGGTAGCAGTTCTTCTTTGTCCACCCATCTGTCGGTGGACTTTTTGGTTACTTCCATATCTTGGCTATTGTAATACTATGCAATGCAGATTTGCGTGCCTGTGACCTTCCAATTCTGTCTTCTTAGTTTATAGATCCAGGAATAGTTCTGCTGGATCATATGGTAGCTCAATGTTTACCTTTTAAAGGCACATCTATTCTGTTCTCCTTTCTGGCTCTTTCCAGGTTACGTCCCACTTAAAGTGGAGGGTATGTATTTCTTCCCAGCACCTTCAGGATTTATTCTTTGTAGTTTTTGCTGATGGTTATTCTGAGTGGTGTGAGCTGATACCTCTTTGTGGTTGAATTTGCATGTGTCTCATACTGCGTTGAAACTGAGCTTTAAGACATGTCCTTTTTATTTTTCCAGCTGTGATTAGAGCTTATTTCTTCAAAGTGTTTTCTTAAAGTATGTGTCACCATTTGAAATATTTTGGCCATTATCTCCCTCAAGACACTTTGAGGGCAGGTTTCATTTACAGCCTTGCAGTACTTGTTCATATGAAGTGACCATTAGCTCAGGCTTTAAACCTGCTTTTGCAGGTAACGGCCAGAGAGCAGCAGCCTTTCTTCGTTCCACTTGCTGGTAGTAGGGAAACAGAACTACCGGCCAATGGTGTTCTTCGTTTGTAAATTAGAGTGCAATGTGCCCGGATAAACCCACAAATGTTGATGTCTCCTTGCTTTTGTTTGTTTTTAAATTTAATTTATATTTATTATTAGAGTAATATTCCGTTGTGTACGTGGACCACTTCTTCTTGGTGCATTCCTCGGTTGATGGACATTTTCATTGCTTCCGAGTGCTGGCTATGGTAAATCTTGCTGGCGTACAGGTTTGCCAGCCTGTGACTTTTTGATTCTCATTTTCTCAGGTGATAGGCCAAGCATTGGTTGTGATTGATTGACTGGTAGCTCAATGTTTCCCTTTTCAAAGCACCTACACTGTGTTTTCATTTGTGGCTCTTTACATGCCCCGCCTTACAACCGAGGGTACGCATTTCTCCACACTCCCTTCACCGTTTGTTTTTTGCAGCATTATTCCTAATGGCCGTTCTGACTGCTGTGAGCTGATCGGTTTTTGTAATATGGGTATGCATGTCTTAAATTTTTTAAAATTCATCCTATTCCTACGCCTTTTTCTTTTCTCTTAAAAGAAAAAACCGTGAGTACAATATAGCTCTTGAAATTGTCTTCTTCGAAGGTTGCCCTCTTTTGAATTTTTTGGTCGATTTTTGACCCCAGAAATTTTCTGGAGGGCAGGTGTCATTTACAGAACTGCAAGTTGGTGAAAATTTAGTGACCTTTTGCAGTGGGTTCAAAGCTGCTGTTGTGGGAAACGGCCACAAGGAGGTAGCATTTCTCCATTCCCCAATCTGGGTACTAGGGCAGCAGAGCCTTTCTGGAAGTCATTGTCCTAGGTTGTAAATTCGAATGGAATTTGCCAGAAGATACCCCCATAAGTTTATGTCTCATTACTTCTTCTTGGTTTTTAAAAGTTTTTTAATCTGGGTAAAGTTTAGAATATTGTTTGTCCTAGGTGTACACAATCTGGTTCATTTGTACATTATGTATGTCTATTAATGTACAGATCCTCTTCCCATGTAAAATATTACAGTGTTCCGTCGACCTCCCTTGCTATATGTTCGGTCTTTTTGATACATGTATATAATATGTATTTGTATATGTATAGTAACACTAATCTTCATTTCTCAATTTCCAACCCTCCTTTCCTTTTAGATGAGCATAGTTTGTTTTCTAAACCTGTGAGTGTCTTTCTCTTTGAAAATATGTTCATCTGTGTCAGTTCTTAGATAATGCCAGAAGTGATAATATAGGCTAAAGGTCTTTTGCTTTCCGACCTACTTCATGTTTTGTGATTATCTCCAGGCTCATCTATGGTGCCTCAAAGAGCAGTGCTTCAATGTTTTCCATGGCTAATATTCCATTGTGTACATGGACCACTTCTTCTTGGTGCATTCCTCTGTTGATGGACATTTTCGTTGCTTCCAAGTGTTGCCTATGGTAAATATTGCTGGAGTGCAGGATTGCCAGCCTGTGATTTTTGATTTTCCTTTTCTCAGGTGATAGACCCAGCAGTGGGTATGATTGATTGACTGGTATGGTAGCTCAACGTTTCCCTTTTCAAGGCACCTCAATTGTGCTTTCATTCGTGGCTCTTACCACGTCCCCCTTCGAATCGAGGGTACGCATTTCTCCACAATCACGTCAGCATTTCTTGTTTGCAGCATTTTTGTTGATGGCCATTCTGACTGGTGTGAGCTGATAGGTTTTTGTAATTTGGGTTTACATGTCTGTAAAAATTCCTACAATTCATCATTTTTCCACGCCTTTTGCTTTTCTGTTAAAAGAAAAAAGAAAAAAAGTGTGAGTATAATATACCTCTTCAAATTTTCTTTTTGGAAAGTTGCACTCTAGAAGTTTTTGTTCGATTTTCGACCTCAGTATTTTTTGGAGGGCCGGTGTCATTTACAGACCTGCAATTGGTGAATAATTAGTGACCTTTTGCAGTGGGTTCAAAGCTGCTGTTGTGGGAAACGGCCACAAGGATGCAGCATTTCTCCATTCCCAAATCTGGGTACTAGGGCAGCAGAGCCGTTCTGGAAGTTGTTTGCCTAGGTTTTCAATTTGGATGGAATGTGCCAGGAAAACCCCCCATAAGTTTATGTCTCATTACTCCTAGTTCGTTGTTTTCATTTTTTCAATTGGGGTAATGGTTAGAATGTTGCTTGTCCAAGGTGTACACACTCTGGTTCATCTACATATTCTATATACCTATTTATGTAGAGATCCTCTTCCCGTGTGAATTATTACAGAGTGTTCCGTAAACCTTCCTTGCTATATGGTCGGTCTTTTTGATATATGTATATAATATGTATTTGTATACATATGGTAACGCTAATCTTCATTTATCCATTCCCCCCACCTTTCCTTTTAGATAAGCATAGTTTTTTTAAATAAGTGTGTGATTGACTTTCTCTGTGGAAATATGTTCATTTGTGTCAGTTATTAGATAACGCCTATAAGTGATATCATAGGATATAGGACTTTTGCTTTCCGACTTAGCTCATGTTCTGTGATTATCTCCAAGATCATCTATGGTGCCTCAAAGAGCAGTGTTTCATTGTTTTCCATGGCTAGTATTCATTGTGTACATGGACCACTTCTTCTTTATCCTTTCATCTGTTGATGGACATTTTGGTTGCTTCACTGTCTTGTCTACTGTGAATAAGGCTGCAGTGCAGCTTTTGCAGCCCGGGTCTTCTTCATTCTGGTCTTCTCAGGTGAGAGGCCCATTGGTGCGCCTGCTGGATTGAATGGTACCTCAATTTTTCCTTTTCATCGCAGCTCCTTTCTGTTCTCATTATTAGCGTTTAACCCTTTTACATCTCACCAGCAGCTAGAGGGTACACAGTTCTCAAAATCCTCTTCAGCATTTATTGTTTGTAGACTTTTTGCCAATGGTCAGTCGACTGGTGTGAGTTGAAAACTTTTTGTAGATTAGATTGCATGAGTCTAATACTTCCTGAGGCTGAGCTTTTATCCATTTTCCTTTCTTTAAAAAGAGAGTGAGTAAAACTTACCTCTTCATACTATCTTCGTGAACATGTTGCCTGTTTTGAACTTTTTTATCCATTCCCTACCTCAGCACAATTTTGAGGGCAGGTGTCCTTTACAGCCCTGAGTCCTTGTGAATGGTAAGTGACCATTAGCTGTGGGTTAAAAGTTGCTCTTGCGTGAATCGGCCACAAGGCGGCAGCATTTCTCCTTTACCAAATCTGGTTACTAGGGCAACAGAGCCTTACTGGAAGTGGTGTTCTAGGTTGTAAATTAGAATGGAATGTGCGAGGAAAAAGCCCTTTAAGTTTAGGTCTAATTACTTCTTGTTGGAATTTTTAACTTAATTTTTATTTTTTATCACAGCAAACTTGATTACAATGTTTTGTTTGTTCTGGGTGTGCAAGATGTGGTTCTTTCACACATATACATATATCTATTCTTCTTCGGATCCTTTTCCCATGTAGGTTATGACACAATGTTGAGAAGTCTTCTCTTGGTATTGCGTAGGTCTTTGGTGATTATATATTTCACAAGTGTGTGTATCTCTCTGTTAACCTCAATATGGTAATGCATCCAATCCTCACAATTTTCCATTTGGTGAACCATAAGTATTTTAATGAATCTATGAAAGTGTTTCTCTGTGGAAATATCTTTCTTTGTATCATTTTTTAGGTAACACCTATATGTGATATGATAGGATATGTGTCTTTCGCTTTCTCACTTAGTCCAAGTTGCGTGATTACTTCTAGACTCATCTATGGTGCTGGAAATGGCATTGTTTCATTTTTTTCACTAGCTCCTATTCCATCTGTACAGGTAGCAGTTCTTCTTTGTCCACCCATCTGTCGGTGGACTTTTTGGTTACTTCCATATCTTGGCTATTGTAATACTATGCAATGCAGATTTGCGTGCCTGTGTCCTTCCAATTCTGTCTTCTTAGTTTATAGATCCAGGAATAGTTCTGCTGGATCATACGGTAGCTCAATGTTTACCTTTGAAAGGCACCTCTATTCTGTTCTCCTTAGTGGCTCTTTCCAGGTTACGTCCCACTTAAAGTGGAGGGTATGTATTTCTTCCCAGCACCCTCAGAATTTATTCTTTGTAGTTTCTGCTGATGGTTATTCTGAGTGGTGTGAGCTGATACCTCTTTGTGGCTGAATTTGCATGTGTCTCATACTGCGTTGAAATTGAGCATTAAGACATGTCCTTTTTATTTTTCCAGCTGTGATTAGAGCTTATTTCTTCAAAGTGTTTTCTTAAAGTATGTGTCACCATTTGAAATATTTTGGCCATTATCTCCCTCAAGCCACTTTGAGGGCAGGTTTCATTTACAGCCTTGCAGTATTTGTTCATATGAAGTGACCATTAGCTCAGGCTTTAAACCTGCTTTTGCAGGTAACGGCCAGAGAGCAGCAGCCTTTCTACGTTCCCCTTGCTGGTACTAGGGAAACAGACCTACCGGCCAGTGGTGTTTTTCATTTAAAAATTAGAGTGCAATGTGCCCGGATAAACCCACAAATGTTGATGTCTCCTTGCTTTTGTTTGTTTTTAAATTTAATTTATATTTATTATTAGAGTAATATTCCATTGTGTACGTGGACCACTTCTTCTTGGTGCATTCCTCGGTTGATGGACATTTTCATTGCTTCCGAGTGCTGGCTAAGGTAAATCTTGCTGGCGTACAAGTTTGCCAGCCTGTGACTTTTTGATTCTCATTTTTTCAGGTGATAGGCCAAGCAGTGGTTGTGATTGATTGACTGGTAGTTCAATATTTTTTACATGCCCCCCCTTACAACCGAGGGTACGCATTTCTCCACACTCCCTTCACCATTTATTTTTTGCAGCATTTTTCCTAATGGCCATTCTGACTGCTGTGAGCTAATCGGTTTTTGTAATATGGGTATGCATGTCATTAAAATTTTTAAAATTCATCATATTCCTACGCCTTTTTCTTTTCTCTTAAAAGAAAAAACCGTGAGTACGATATAGCTCTTGAAATTGTCTTCTTCGAAGGTTGCCCTCTTCTGAATGTTTTTGTCTATTTTGGACCCCAGAAATTTTCTGGAGGGCAGGTGCCATTTACAAAACTGCAAGTTGGTGAAAATTTAGTGACCTTTTGCAGTGGGTTCAAAGCTGCTGTTGTGGGAAACGGCCATAAGGATGTAGCACTTCTCCATTCCCCAATCTGGGTACTAGGGCAGCAGAGCCTTTCTGGAAGTCATTGTCCTAGGTTGTAAATTCGAATGGAATTTGCCAGAAGATACCCCCATAAGTTTATGTCTCATTACTTCTTCTTGGTTTTTAAAAGTTTTTTAATCTGGGTAAAGTTTAGAATATTGTTTGTCCTAGGTGTACACAATCTGGTTCATTTGTACATTATGTATGTCTATTAATGTACAGATCCTCTTCCCATGTAAAATATTACAGTGTTCCGTCGACCTCCCTTGCTATATGTTCGGTCTTTTTGATACATGTATATAATATGTATTTGTATATGTATAGTAACACTAATCTTCATTTCTCAATTTCCAACCCTCCTTTCCTTTTAGATGAGCATAGTTTGTTTTCTAAACCTGTGAGTGTCTTTCTCTTTGAAAATATGTTCATCTGTGTCAGTTCTTAGATAATGCCAGAAGTGATAATATAGGCTAAAGGTCTTTTGCTTTCCGACCTACTTCATGTTTTGTGATTATCTCCAGGCTCATCTATGGTGCCTCAAAGAGCAGTGCTTCAATGTTTTCCATGGCTAATATTCCATTGTGTACATGGACCACTTCTTCTTGGTGCATTCCTCTGTTGATGGACATTTTCGTTGCTTCCAAGTGTTGCCTATGGTAAATATTGCTGGAGTGCAGGATTGCCAGCCTGTGATTTTTGATTTTCCTTTTCTCAGGTGATAGACCCAGCAGTGGGTATGATTGATTGACTGGTATGGTAGCTCAGCGTTTCCCTTTTCAAGGCACCTCAATTGTGCTTTCATTCGTGGCTCTTACCACGTCCCCCTTCGAATCGAGGGTACGCATTTCTCCACAATCACGTCAGCATTTCTTGTTTGCAGCATTTTTGTTGATGGCCATTCTGACTGGTGTGAGCTGATAGGTTTTTGTAATTTGGGTTTACATGTCTGTAAAAATTCCTACAATTCATCATTTTTCCACGCCTTTTGCTTTTCTGTTAAAAGAAAAAAGAAAAAAAGTGTGAGTATAATATACCTCTTCAAATTTTCTTTTTGGAAAGTTGCACTCTAGAAGTTTTTGTTCGATTTTCGACCTCAGTATTTTTTGGAGGGCCGGTGTCATTTACAGACCTGCAATTGGTGAATAATTAGTGACCTTTTGCAGTGGGTTCAAAGCTGCTGTTGTGGGAAACGGCCACAAGGATGCAGCATTTCTCCATTCCCAAATCTGGGTACTAGGGCAGCAGAGCCGTTCTGGAAGTTGTTTGCCTAGGTTTTCAATTTGGATGGAATGTGCCAGGAAAACCCCCCATAAGTTTATGTCTCATTACTCCTAGTTCGTTGTTTTCATTTTTTCAATTGGGGTAATGGTTAGAATGTTGCTTGTCCAAGGTGTACACACTCTGGTTCATCTACATATTCTATATACCTATTTATGTAGAGATCCTCTTCCCGTGTGAATTATTACAGAGTGTTCCGTAAACCTTCCTTGCTATATGGTCGGTCTTTTTGATATATGTATATAATATGTATTTGTATACATATGGTAACGCTAATCTTCATTTATCCATTCCCCCCACCTTTCCTTTTAGATAAGCATAGTTTTTTTAAATAAGTGTGTGATTGACTTTCTCTGTGGAAATATGTTCATTTGTGTCAGTTATTAGATAACGCCTATAAGTGATATCATAGGATATAGGACTTTTGCTTTCCGACTTAGCTCATGTTCTGTGATTATCTCCAAGATCATCTATGGTGCCTCAAAGAGCAGTGTTTCATTGTTTTCCGTGGCTAGTATTCATTGTGTACATGGACCACTTCTTCTTTATCCTTTCATCTGTTGATGGACATTTTGGTTGCTTCACTGTCTTGTCTACTGTGAATAAGGCTGCAGTGCAGCTTTTGCAGCCCGGGTCTTCTTCATTCTGGTCTTCTCAGGTGAGAGGCCCATTGGTGCGCCTGCTGGATTGAATGGTACCTCAATTTTTCCTTTTCATCGCAGCTCCTTTCTGTTCTCATTATTAGCGTTTAACCCTTTTACATCTCACCAGCAGCTAGAGGGTACACAGTTCTCAAAATCCTCTTCAGCATTTATTGTTTGTAGACTTTTTGCCAATGGTCAGTCGACTGGTGTGAGTTGAAAACTTTTTGTAGATTAGATTGCATGAGTCTAATACTTCCTGAGGCTGAGCTTTTATCCATTTTCCTTTCTTTAAAAAGAGAGTGAGTAAAACTTACCTCTTCATACTATCTTCGTGAACATGTTGCCTGTTTTGAACTTTTTTATCCATTCCCTACCTCAGCACAATTTTGAGGGCAGGTGTCCTTTACAGCCCTGAGTCCTTGTGAATGGTAAGTGACCATTAGCTGTGGGTTAAAAGCTGCTCTTGCGTGAATCGGCCACAAGGCGGCAGCATTTCTCCTTTACCAAGTCTGGTTACTAGGGCAACAGAGCCTTACTGGAAGTGGTGTTCTAGGTTGTAAATTAGAATGGAATGTGCGAGGAAAAAGCCCTTTCAGTTTATGTCTCATTACTTTTTGTTGGTATTTTTAACTTAATTTTTATTTTTTATCACAGCAAACTTGATTACAATGTTTTGTTTGTTCTGGGTGTGCAAGATGTGGTTCTTTCACACATATACATATATCTATTCTTCTTCGGATCCTTTTCCCATGTAGGTTATGACACAATGTTGAGTAGTCTTCTCTTGGTATTGCGTAGGTCTTTGGTGATTATATATTTCACAAGTGTGTGTATCTCTCTGTTAACCTCAATATGGTAATGTATCCAATCCTCACACCTTTCCATTTGGTGAACCATAAGTTTTTTAATGAATCTATGAAAGTGTTTCTCTATGGAAATATTTTTGTTTGTATCAGTTTTTAGGTAACACCTATATGTGATATGATAGGATATGTGTTTTTCGCTTTCTCACTTACTCCAAGTTGCGTGATTACTTCTAGACTCATCTATGGTGCTGGAGATGGCATTGTTTCATTTTTTTCACTAGCTCCTATTCCATCTGTACAGGTAGCAGTTCTTCTTTGTCCACCCATCTGTCGGTGGACTTTTTGGTTACTTCCATATCTTGGCTATTGTAATACTATGCAATGCAGATTTGCGTGCCTGTGACCTTCCAATTCTGTCTTCTTAGTTTATAGATCCAGGAATAGTTCTGCTGGATCATACGGTAGCTCAATGTTTACCTTTGAAAGGCACCTCTATTCTGTTCTCCTTAGTGGCTCTTTCCAGGTTACGTCCCACTTAAAGTGGAGGGTATGTATTTCTTCCCAGCACCCTCAGAATTTATTCTTTGTAGTTTTTGCTGATGGTTATTCTGAGTGGTGTGAGCTGATACCTCTTTGTGGTTGAATTTGCATGTGTCTCATACTGTGTTGAAATTGAGCTTTAAGACATGTCCTTTTTATTTTTCCAGCTGTGATTAGAGCTTATTTCTTCAAAGTGTTTTCTTAAAGTATGTGTCACCATTTGAAATATTTTGGCCATTATCTCCCTCAAGCCACTTTGAGGGCAGGTTTCATTTACAGCCTTGCAGTATTTGTTCATATGAAGTGACCATTAGCTCAGGCTTTAAACCTGCTTTTGCAGGTAACGGCCGGAGAGCTGCAGCCTTTCTACGTTCCCCTTGCTGGTACTAGGGAAACAGACCTACCGGCCAGTGGTGTTTTTCATTTAAAAATTAGAGTGCAATGTGCCCGGATAAACCCACAAATGTTGATGTCTCCTTGCTTTTGTTTGTTTTTAAATTTAATTTATATTTATTATTAGAGTAATATTCCATTGTGTACGTGGACCACTTCTTCTTGGTGCATTCCTCGGTTGATGGACATTTTCATTGCTTCCGAGTGCTGGCTAAGGTAAATCTTGCTGGCGTACAAGTTTGCCAGCCAGTGACTTTTTGATTCTCATTTTTTCAGGTGATAGGCCAAGCAGTGGTTGTGATTGATTGACTGGTAGTTCAATATTTTTTACATGCCCCCCCTTACAACCGAGGGTACGCATTTCTCCACACTCCCTTCACCATTTATTTTTTGCAGCATTTTTCCTAATGGCCATTCTGACTGCTGTGAGCTAATCGGTTTTTGTAATATGGGTATGCATGTCATTAAAATTTTTAAAATTCATCATATTCCTACGCCTTTTTCTTTTCTCTTAAAAGAAAAAACCGTGAGTACGATATAGCTCTTGAAATTGTCTTCTTCGAAGGTTGCCCTCTTCTGAATTTTTTTGTCTATTTTTGACCCCAGAAATTTTCTGGAGGGCAGGTGTCATTTACAGAACTGCAAGTTGGTGAAAATTTAGTGACCTTTTGCAGTGGGTTCAAAGCTGCTGTTGTGGGAAACGGCCACAAGGAGGTAGCATTTCTCCATTCCCCAATCTGGGTACTAGGGCAGCAGAGCCTTTCTGGAAGTCATTGTCCTAGGTTGTAAATTCGAATGGAATTTGCCAGAAGATACCCCCATAAGTTTATGTCTCATTACTTCTTCTTGGTTTTTAAAAGTTTTTTAATCTGGGTAAAGTTTAGAATATTGTTTGTCCTAGGTGTACACAATCTGGTTCATTTGTACATTATGTATGTCTATTAATGTACAGATCCTCTTCCCATGTAAAATATTACAGTGTTCCGTCGACCTCCCTTGCTATATGTTCGGTCTTTTTGATACATGTATATAATATGTATTTGTATATGTATAGTAACACTAATCTTCATTTCTCAATTTCCAACCCTCCTTTCCTTTTAGATGAGCATAGTTTGTTTTCTAAACCTGTGAGTGTCTTTCTCTTTGAAAATATGTTCATCTGTGTCAGTTCTTAGATAATGCCAGAAGTGATAATATAGGCTAAAGGTCTTTTGCTTTCCGACCTACTTCATGTTTTGTGATTATCTCCAGGCTCATCTATGGTGCCTCAAAGAGCAGTGCTTCAATGTTTTCCATGGCTAATATTCCATTGTGTACATGGACCACTTCTTCTTGGTGCATTCCTCTGTTGATGGACATTTTCGTTGCTTCCAAGTGTTGCCTATGGTAAATATTGCTGGAGTGCAGGATTGCCAGCCTGTGATTTTTGATTTTCCTTTTCTCAGGTGATAGACCCAGCAGTGGGTATGATTGATTGACTGGTATGGTAGCTCAACGTTTCCCTTTTCAAGGCACCTCAATTGTGCTTTCATTCGTGGCTCTTACCACGTCCCCCTTCGAATCGAGGGTACGCATTTCTCCACAATCACGTCAGCATTTCTTGTTTGCAGCATTTTTGTTGATGGCCATTCTGACTGGTGTGAGCTGATAGGTTTTTGTAATTTGGGTTTACATGTCTGTAAAAATTCCTACAATTCATCATTTTTCCACGCCTTTTGCTTTTCTGTTAAAAGAAAAAAGAAAAAAAGTGTGAGTATAATATACCTCTTCAAATTTTCTTTTTGGAAAGTTGCACTCTAGAAGTTTTTGTTCGATTTTCGACCTCAGTATTTTTTGGAGGGCCGGTGTCATTTACAGACCTGCAATTGGTGAATAATTAGTGACCTTTTGCAGTGGGTTCAAAGCTGCTGTTGTGGGAAACGGCCACAAGGATGCAGCATTTCTCCATTCCCAAATCTGGGTACTAGGGCAGCAGAGCCGTTCTGGAAGTTGTTTGCCTAGGTTTTCAATTTGGATGGAATGTGCCAGGAAAACCCCCCATAAGTTTATGTCTCATTACTCCTAGTTCGTTGTTTTCATTTTTTCAATTGGGGTAATGGTTAGAATGTTGCTTGTCCAAGGTGTACACACTCTGGTTCATCTACATATTCTATATACCTATTTATGTAGAGATCCTCTTCCCGTGTGAATTATTACAGAGTGTTCCGTAAACCTTCCTTGCTATATGGTCGGTCTTTTTGATATATGTATATAATATGTATTTGTATACATATGGTAACGCTAATCTTCATTTATCCATTCCCCCCACCTTTCCTTTTAGATAAGCATAGTTTTTTTAAATAAGTGTGTGATTGACTTTCTCTGTGGAAATATGTTCATTTGTGTCAGTTATTAGATAACGCCTATAAGTGATATCATAGGATATAGGACTTTTGCTTTCCGACTTAGCTCATGTTCTGTGATTATCTCCAAGATCATCTATGGTGCCTCAAAGAGCAGTGTTTCATTGTTTTCCGTGGCTAGTATTCATTGTGTACATGGACCACTTCTTCTTTATCCTTTCATCTGTTGATGGACATTTTGGTTGCTTCACTGTCTTGTCTACTGTGAATAAGGCTGCAGTGCAGCTTTTGCAGCCCGGGTCTTCTTCATTCTGGTCTTCTCAGGTGAGAGGCCCATTGGTGCGCCTGCTGGATTGAATGGTACCTCAATTTTTCCTTTTCATCGCAGCTCCTTTCTGTTCTCATTATTAGCGTTTAACCCTTTTACATCTCACCAGCAGCTAGAGGGTACACAGTTCTCAAAATCCTCTTCAGCATTTATTGTTTGTAGACTTTTTGCCAATGGTCAGTCGACTGGTGTGAGTTGAAAACTTTTTGTAGATTAGATTGCATGAGTCTAATACTTCCTGAGGCTGAGCTTTTATCCATTTTCCTTTCTTTAAAAAGAGAGTGAGTAAAACTTACCTCTTCATACTATCTTCGTGAACATGTTGCCTGTTTTGAACTTTTTTATCCATTCCCTACCTCAGCACAATTTTGAGGGCAGGTGTCCTTTACAGCCCTGAGTCCTTGTGAATGGTAAGTGACCATTAGCTGTGGGTTAAAAGCTGCTCTTGCGTGAATCGGCCACAAGGCGGCAGCATTTCTCCTTTACCAAGTCTGGTTACTAGGGCAACAGAGCCTTACTGGAAGTGGTGTTCTAGGTTGTAAATTAGAATGGAATGTGCGAGGAAAAAGCCCTTTCAGTTTATGTCTCATTACTTTTTGTTGGTATTTTTAACTTAATTTTTATTTTTTATCACAGCAAACTTGATTACAATGTTTTGTTTGTTCTGGGTGTGCAAGATGTGGTTCTTTCACACATATACATATATCTATTCTTCTTCGGATCCTTTTCCCATGTAGGTTATGACACAATGTTGAGTAGTCTTCTCTTGGTATTGCGTAGGTCTTTGGTGATTATATATTTCACAAGTGTGTGTATCTCTCTGTTAACCTCAATATGGTAATGTATCCAATCCTCACACCTTTCCATTTGGTGAACCATAAGTTTTTTAATGAATCTATGAAAGTGTTTCTCTATGGAAATATTTTTGTTTGTATCAGTTTTTAGGTAACACCTATATGTGATATGATAGGATATGTGTTTTTCGCTTTCTCACTTACTCCAAGTTGCGTGATTACTTCTAGACTCATCTATGGTGCTGGAGATGGCATTGTTTCATTTTTTTCACTAGCTCCTATTCCATCTGTACAGGTAGCAGTTCTTCTTTGTCCACCCATCTGTCGGTGGACTTTTTGGTTACTTCCATATCTTGGCTATTGTAATACTATGCAATGCAGATTTGCGTGCCTGTGACCTTCCAATTCTGTCTTCTTAGTTTATAGATCCAGGAATAGTTCTGCTGGATCATACGGTAGCTCAATGTTTACCTTTGAAAGGCACCTCTATTCTGTTCTCCTTAGTGGCTCTTTCCAGGTTACGTCCCACTTAAAGTGGAGGGTATGTATTTCTTCCCAGCACCCTCAGAATTTATTCTTTGTAGTTTTTGCTGATGGTTATTCTGAGTGGTGTGAGCTGATACCTCTTTGTGGTTGAATTTGCATGTGTCTCATACTGTGTTGAAATTGAGCTTTAAGACATGTCCTTTTTATTTTTCCAGCTGTGATTAGAGCTTATTTCTTCAAAGTGTTTTCTTAAAGTATGTGTCACCATTTGAAATATTTTGGCCATTATCTCCCTCAAGCCACTTTGAGGGCAGGTTTCATTTACAGCCTTGCAGTATTTGTTCATATGAAGTGACCATTAGCTCAGGCTTTAAACCTGCTTTTGCAGGTAACGGCCGGAGAGCTGCAGCCTTTCTACGTTCCCCTTGCTGGTACTAGGGAAACAGACCTACCGGCCAGTGGTGTTTTTCATTTAAAAATTAGAGTGCAATGTGCCCGGATAAACCCACAAATGTTGATGTCTCCTTGCTTTTGTTTGTTTTTAAATTTAATTTATATTTATTATTAGAGTAATATTCCATTGTGTACGTGGACCACTTCTTCTTGGTGCATTCCTCGGTTGATGGACATTTTCATTGCTTCCGAGTGCTGGCTAAGGTAAATCTTGCTGGCGTACAAGTTTGCCAGCCAGTGACTTTTTGATTCTCATTTTTTCAGGTGATAGGCCAAGCAGTGGTTGTGATTGATTGACTGGTAGTTCAATATTTTTTACATGCCCCCCCTTACAACCGAGGGTACGCATTTCTCCACACTCCCTTCACCATTTATTTTTTGCAGCATTTTTCCTAATGGCCATTCTGACTGCTGTGAGCTAATCGGTTTTTGTAATATGGGTATGCATGTCATTAAAATTTTTAAAATTCATCATATTCCTACGCCTTTTTCTTTTCTCTTAAAAGAAAAAACCGTGAGTACGATATAGCTCTTGAAATTGTCTTCTTCGAAGGTTGCCCTCTTCTGAATTTTTTTGTCTATTTTTGACCCCAGAAATTTTCTGGAGGGCAGGTGTCATTTACAGAACTGCAAGTTGGTGAAAATTTAGTGACCTTTTGCAGTGGGTTCAAAGCTGCTGTTGTGGGAAACGGCCACAAGGAGGTAGCATTTCTCCATTCCCCAATCTGGGTACTAGGGCAGCAGAGCCTTTCTGGAAGTCATTGTCCTAGGTTGTAAATTCGAATGGAATTTGCCAGAAGATACCCCCATAAGTTTATGTCTCATTACTTCTTCTTGGTTTTTAAAAGTTTTTTAATCTGGGTAAAGTTTAGAATATTGTTTGTCCTAGGTGTACACAATCTGGTTCATTTGTACATTATGTATGTCTATTAATGTACAGATCCTCTTCCCATGTAAAATATTACAGTGTTCCGTCGACCTCCCTTGCTATATGTTCGGTCTTTTTGATACATGTATATAATATGTATTTGTATATGTATAGTAACACTAATCTTCATTTCTCAATTTCCAACCCTCCTTTCCTTTTAGATGAGCATAGTTTGTTTTCTAAACCTGTGAGTGTCTTTCTCTTTGAAAATATGTTCATCTGTGTCAGTTCTTAGATAATGCCAGAAGTGATAATATAGGCTAAAGGTCTTTTGCTTTCCGACCTACTTCATGTTTTGTGATTATCTCCAGGCTCATCTCTGGTGCCTCAAAGAGCAGTGCTTCAATGTTTTCCATGGCTAATATTCCATTGTGTACATGGACCACTTCTTCTTGGTGCATTCCTCTGTTGATGGACATTTTCGTTGCTTCCAAGTGTTGCCTATGGTAAATATTGCTGGAGTGCAGGATTGCCAGCCTGTGATTTTTGATTTTCCTTTTCTCAGGTGATAGACCCAGCAGTGGGTATGATTGATTGACTGGTATGGTAGCTCAACGTTTCCCTTTTCAAGGCACCTCAATTGTGCTTTCATTCGTGGCTCTTACCACGTCCCCCTTCGAATCGAGGGTACGCATTTCTCCACAATCACGTCAGCATTTCTTGTTTGCAGCATTTTTGTTGATGGCCATTCTGACTGGTGTGAGCTGATAGGTTTTTGTAATTTGGGTTTACATGTCTGTAAAAATTCCTACAATTCATCATTTTTCCACGCCTTTTGCTTTTCTGTTAAAAGAAAAAAGAAAAAAAGTGTGAGTATAATATACCTCTTCAAATTTTCTTTTTGGAAAGTTGCACTCTAGAAGTTTTTGTTCGATTTTCGACCTCAGTATTTTTTGGAGGGCCGGTGTCATTTACAGACCTGCAATTGGTGAATAATTAGTGACCTTTTGCAGTGGGTTCAAAGCTGCTGTTGTGGGAAACGGCCACAAGGATGCAGCATTTCTCCATTCCCAAATCTGGGTACTAGGGCAGCAGAGCCGTTCTGGAAGTTGTTTGCCTAGGTTTTCAATTTGGATGGAATGTGCCAGGAAAACCCCCCATAAGTTTATGTCTCATTACTCCTAGTTCGTTGTTTTCATTTTTTCAATTGGGGTAATGGTTAGAATGTTGCTTGTCCAAGGTGTACACACTCTGGTTCATCTACATATTCTATATACCTATTTATGTAGAGATCCTCTTCCCGTGTGAATTATTACAGAGTGTTCCGTAAACCTTCCTTGCTATATGGTCGGTCTTTTTGATATATGTATATAATATGTATTTGTATACATATGGTAACGCTAATCTTCATTTATCCATTCCCCCCACCTTTCCTTTTAGATAAGCATAGTTTTTTTAAATAAGTGTGTGATTGACTTTCTCTGTGGAAATATGTTCATTTGTGTCAGTTATTAGATAACGCCTATAAGTGATATCATAGGATATAGGACTTTTGCTTTCCGACTTAGCTCATGTTCTGTGATTATCTCCAAGATCATCTATGGTGCCTCAAAGAGCAGTGTTTCATTGTTTTCCGTGGCTAGTATTCATTGTGTACATGGACCACTTCTTCTTTATCCTTTCATCTGTTGATGGACATTTTGGTTGCTTCACTGTCTTGTCTACTGTGAATAAGGCTGCAGTGCAGCTTTTGCAGCCCGGGTCTTCTTCATTCTGGTCTTCTCAGGTGAGAGGCCCATTGGT
Source organism: Balaenoptera ricei (assembly GCF_028023285.1). NCBI lineage: Eukaryota > Metazoa > Chordata > Mammalia > Artiodactyla > Balaenopteridae > Balaenoptera > Balaenoptera ricei. Next base: position 38,536 of record NW_026778035.1, read on the forward strand.
GCGCCTGCTGGATTGAATGGTACCTCAATTTTTCCTTTTCATCGCAGCTCCTTTCTGTTCTCATTATTAGCGTTTAACCCTTTTACATCTCACCAGCAGCTAGAGGGTACACAGTTCTCAAAATCCTCTTCAGCATTTATTGTTTGTAGACTTTTTGCCAATGGTCAGTCGACTGGTGTGAGTTGAAAACTTTTTGTAGATTAGATTGCATGAGTCTAATACTTCCTGAGGCTGAGCTTTTATCCATTTTCCTTTCTTTAAAAAGAGAGTGAGTAAAACTTACCTCTTCATACTATCTTCGTGAACATGTTGCCTGTTTTGAACTTTTTTATCCATTCCCTACCTCAGCACAATTTTGAGGGCAGGTGTCCTTTACAGCCCTGAGTCCTTGTGAATGGTAAGTGACCATTAGCTGTGGGTTAAAAGTTGCTCTTGCGTGAATCGGCCACAAGGCGGCAGCATTTCTCCTTTACCAAGTCTGGTTACTAGGGCAACAGAGCCTTACTGGAAGTGGTGTTCTAGGTTGTAAATTAGAATGGAATGTGCGAGGAAAAAGCCCTTTCAGTTTATGTCTCATTACTTTTTGTTGGTATTTTTAACTTAATTTTTATTTTTTATCACAGCAAACTTGATTACAATGTTTTGTTTGTTCTGGGTGTGCAAGATGTGGTTCTTTCACACATATACATATATCTATTCTTCTTCGGATCCTTTTCCCATGTAGGTTATGACACAATGTTGAGTAGTCTTCTCTTGGTATTGCGTAGGTCTTTGGTGATTATATATTTCACAAGTGTGTGTATCTCTCTGTTAACCTCAATATGGTAATGCATCCAATCCTCACAATTTTCCATTTGGTGAACAATAAGTTTTTTAATGAATCTATGAAAGTGTTTCTCTGTGGAAATATCTTTCTTTGTATCATTTTTTAGGTAACACCTATATGTGATATGATAGGATATGTGTCTTTCGCTTTCTCACTTAGTCCAAGTTGCGTGATTACTTCTAGACTCATCTATGGTGCTGGAAATGGCATTGTTTCATTTTTTTCACTAGCTCATATTCCATCTGTACAGGTAGCAGTTCTTCTTTGTCCACCCATCTGTCGGTGGACTTTTTGGTTACTTCCATATCTTGGCTATTGTAATACTATGCAATGCAGATTTGCGTGCCTGTGACCTTCCAATTCTGTCTTCTTAGTTTATAGATCCAGGAATAGTTCTGTTGGATCATATGGTAGCTCAATGTTTACCTTTTAAAGGCACATCTATTCTGTTCTCCTTTCTGGCTCTTTCCAGGTTACGTCCCACTTAAAGTGGAGGGTATGTATTTCTTCCCAGCACCTTCAGGATTTATTCTTTGTAGTTTTTGCTGATGGTTATTCTGAGTGGTGTGAGCTGATACCTCTTTGTGGTTGAATTTGCATGTGTCTCATACTGCATTGAAACTGAGCTTTAAGACATGTCCTTTTTATTTTTCCAGCTGTGATTAGAGCTTATTTCTTCAAAGTGTTTTCTTAAAGTATGTGTCACCATTTGAAATATTTTGGCCATTATCTCCCTCAAGACACTTTGAGGGCAGGTTTCATTTACAGCCTTGCAGTACTTGTTCATATGAAGTGACCATTAGCTCAGGCTTTAAACCTGCTTTTGCAGGTAACGGCCAGAGAGCAGCAGCCTTTCTTCGTTCCACTTGCTGGTAGTAGGGAAACAGAACTACCGGCCAATGGTGTTCTTCGTTTGTAAATTAGAGTGCAATGTGCCCGGATAAACCCACAAATGTTGATGTCTCCTTGCTTTTGTTTGTTTTTAAATTTAATTTATATTTATTATTAGAGTAATATTCCGTTGTGTACGTGGACCACTTCTTCTTGGTGCATTCCTCGGTTGATGGACATTTTCATTGCTTCCAAGTGCTGGCTATGGTAAATCTTGCTGGCGTACAAGTTTGCCAGCCAGTGACTTTTTGATTCTCATTTTTTCAGGTGATAGGCCAAGCATTGGTTGTGATTGATTGACTGGTAGCTCAATGTTTCCCTTTTCAAAGCACCTACACTGTGTTTTCATTTGTGGCTCTTTACATGCCCTGCCTTACAACCGAGGGTACGCATTTCTCCACACTCCCTTCACCGTTTGTTTTTTGCAGCATTATTCCTAATGGCCATTCTGACTGCTGTGAGCTGATCGGTTTTTGTAATATGGGTATGCATGTCTTAAATTTTTTAAAATTCATCATATTCCTATGCCTTTTTCTTTTCTCTTAAAAGAAAAAACCGTGAGTACAATATAGCTCTTGAAATTGTCTTCTTCGAAGGTTGCCCTCTTTTGAATTTTTTGGTCGATTTTTGACCCCAGAAATTTTCTGGAGGGCAGGTGTCATTTACAGAACTGCAAGTTGGTGAAAATTTAGTGACCTTTTGCAGTGGGTTCAAAGCTGCTGTTGTGGGAAACGGCCACAAGGAGGTAGCATTTCTCCATTCCCCAATCTGGGTACTAGGGCAGCAGAGCCTTTCTGGAAGTCATTGTCCTAGGTTGTAAATTCGAATGGAATTTGCCAGAAGATACCCCCATAAGTTTATGTCTCATTACTTCTTCTTGGTTTTTAAAAGTTTTTTAATCTGGGTAAAGTTTAGAATATTGTTTGTCCTAGGTGTACACAATCTGGTTCATTTGTACATTATGTATGTCTATTAATGTACAGATCCTCTTCCCATGTAAAATATTACAGTGTTCCGTCGACCTCCCTTGCTATATGTTCGGTCTTTTTGATACATGTATATAATATGTATTTGTATATGTATAGTAACACTAATCTTCATTTCTCAATTTCCAACCCTCCTTTCCTTTTAGATGAGCATAGTTTGTTTTCTAAACCTGTGAGTGTCTTTCTCTTTGAAAATATGTTCATCTGTGTCAGTTCTTAGATAATGCCAGAAGTGATAATATAGGCTAAAGGTCTTTTGCTTTCCGACCTACTTCATGTTTTGTGATTATCTCCAGGCTCATCTATGGTGCCTCAAAGAGCAGTGCTTCAATGTTTTCCATGGCTAATATTCCATTGTGTACATGGACCACTTCTTCTTGGTGCATTCCTCTGTTGATGGACATTTTCGTTGCTTCCAAGTGTTGCCTATGGTAAATATTGCTGGAGTGCAGGATTGCCAGCCTGTGATTTTTGATTTTCCTTTTCTCAGGTGATAGACCCAGCAGTGGGTATGATTGATTGACTGGTATGGTAGCTCAACGTTTCCCTTTTCAAGGCACCTCAATTGTGCTTTCATTCGTGGCTCTTACCACGTCCCCCTTCGAATCGAGGGTACGCATTTCTCCACAATCACGTCAGCATTTCTTGTTTGCAGCATTTTTGTTGATGGCCATTCTGACTGGTGTGAGCTGATAGGTTTTTGTAATTTGGGTTTACATGTCTGTAAAAATTCCTACAATTCATCATTTTTCCACGCCTTTTGCTTTTCTGTTAAAAGAAAAAAGAAAAAAAGTGTGAGTATAATATACCTCTTCAAATTTTCTTTTTGGAAAGTTGCACTCTAGAAGTTTTTGTTCGATTTTCGACCTCAGTATTTTTTGGAGGGCCGGTGTCATTTACAGACCTGCAATTGGTGAATAATTAGTGACCTTTTGCAGTGGGTTCAAAGCTGCTGTTGTGGGAAACGGCCACAAGGATGCAGCATTTCTCCATTCCCAAATCTGGGTACTAGGGCAGCAGAGCCGTTCTGGAAGTTGTTTGCCTAGGTTTTCAATTTGGATGGAATGTGCCAGGAAAACCCCCCATAAGTTTATGTCTCATTACTCCTAGTTCGTTGTTTTCATTTTTTCAATTGGGGTAATGGTTAGAATGTTGCTTGTCCAAGGTGTACACACTCTGGTTCATCTACATATTCTATATACCTATTTATGTAGAGATCCTCTTCCCGTGTGAATTATTACAGAGTGTTCCGTAAACCTTCCTTGCTATATGGTCGGTCTTTTTGATATATGTATATAATATGTATTTGTATACATATGGTAACGCTAATCTTCATTTATCCATTCCCCCCACCTTTCCTTTTAGATAAGCATAGTTTTTTTAAATAAGTGTGTGATTGACTTTCTCTGTGGAAATATGTTCATTTGTGTCAGTTATTAGATAACGCCTATAAGTGATATCATAGGATATAGGACTTTTGCTTTCCGACTTAGCTCATGTTCTGTGATTATCTCCAAGATCATCTATGGTGCCTCAAAGAGCAGTGTTTCATTGTTTTCCATGGCTAGTATTCATTGTGTACATGGACCACTTCTTCTTTATCCTTTCATCTGTTGATGGACATTTTGGTTGCTTCACTGTCTTGTCTACTGTGAATAAGGCTGCAGTGCAGCTTTTGCAGCCCGGGTCTTCTTCATTCTGGTCTTCTCAGGTGAGAGGCCCATTGGTGCGCCTGCTGGATTGAATGGTACCTCAATTTTTCCTTTTCAACGCAGCTCCTTTCTGTTCTCATTATTAGCGTTTAACCCTTTTACATCTCACCAGCAGCTAGAGGGTACACAGTTCTCTAAATCCTCTTCAGCATTTATTGTTTGTAGACTTTTTGCCAATGGTCAGTCGACTGGTGTGAGTTGAAAACTTTTTGTAGATTAGATTGCATGAGTCTAATACTTCCTGAGGCTGAGCTTTTATCCATTTTCCTTTCTTTAAAAAGAGAGTGAGTAAAACTTACCTCTTCATACTATCTTCGTGAACATGTTGCCTGTTTTGAACTTTTTTATCCATTCCCTACCTCAGCACAATTTTGAGGGCAGGTGTCCTTTACAGCCCTGAGTCCTTGTGAATGGTAAGTGACCATTAGCTGTGGGTTAAAATTTGCTCTTGCGTGAATCGGCCACAAGGCGGCAGCATTTCTCCTTTACCAAATCTGGTTACTAGGGCAACAGAGCCTTACTGGAAGTGGTGTTCTAGGTTGTAAATTAGAATGGAATGTGCGAGGAAAAAGCCCTTTAAGTTTAGGTCTAATTACTTCTTGTTGGAATTTTTAACTTAATTTTTATTTTTTATCACAGCAAACTTGATTACAATGTTTTGTTTGTTCTGGGTGTGCAAGATGTGGTTCTTTCACACATATACATATATCTATTCTTCTTCGGATCCTTTTCCCATGTAGGTTATGACACAATGTTGAGAAGTCTTCTCTTGGTATTGCGTAGGTCTTTGGTGATTATATATTTCACAAGTGTGTGTATCTCTCTGTTAACCTCAATATGGTAATGCATCCAATCCTCACAATTTTCCATTTGGTGAACCATAAGTTTTTTAATGAATCTATGAAAGTGTTTCTCTGTGGAAATATCTTTCTTTGTATCATTTTTTAGGTAACACCTATATGTGATATGATAGGATATGTGTCTTTCGCTTTCTCACTTAGTCCAAGTTGCGTGATTACTTCTAGACTCATCTATGGTGCTGGAAATGGCATTGTTTCATTTTTTTCACTAGCTCCTATTCCATCTGTACAGGTAGCAGTTCTTCTTTGTCCACCCATCTGTCGGTGGACTTTTTGGTTACTTCCATATCTTGGCTATTGTAATACTATGCAATGCAGATTTGCGTGCCTGTGACCTTCCAATTCTGTCTTCTTAGTTTATAGATCCAGGAATAGTTCTGCTGGATCATATGGTAGCTCAATGTTTACCTTTTAAAGGCACATCTATTCTGTTCTCCTTTCTGGCTCTTTCCAGGTTACGTCCCACTTAAAGTGGAGGGTATGTATTTCTTCCCAGCACCTTCAGGATTTATTCTTTGTAGTTTTTGCTGATGGTTATTCTGAGTGGTGTGAGCTGATACCTCTTTGTGGTTGAATTTGCATGTGTCTCATACTGCGTTGAAACTGAGCTTTAAGACATGTCCTTTTTATTTTTCCAGCTGTGATTAGAGCTTATTTCTTCAAAGTGTTTTCTTAAAGTATGTGTCACCATTTGAAATATTTTGGCCATTATCTCCCTCAAGACACTTTGAGGGCAGGTTTCATTTACAGCCTTGCAGTACTTGTTCATATGAAGTGACCATTAGCTCAGGCTTTAAACCTGCTTTTGCAGGTAACGGCCAGAGAGCAGCAGCCTTTCTTCGTTCCACTTGCTGGTAGTAGGGAAACAGAACTACCGGCCAATGGTGTTCTTCGTTTGTAAATTAGAGTGCAATGTGCCCGGATAAACCCACAAATGTTGATGTCTCCTTGCTTTTGTTTGTTTTTAAATTTAATTTATATTTATTATTAGAGTAATATTCCGTTGTGTACGTGGACCACTTCTTCTTGGTGCATTCCTCGGTTGATGGACATTTTCGTTGCTTCCGAGTGCTGGCTATGGTAAATCTTGCTGGCGTACAGGTTTGCCAGCCTGTGACTTTTTGATTCTCATTTTCTCAGGTGATAGGCCAAGCATTGGTTGTGATTGATTGACTGGTAGCTCAATGTTTCCCTTTTCAAAGCACCTACACTGTGTTTTCATTTGTGGCTCTTTACATGCCCCGCCTTACAACCGAGGGTACGCATTTCTCCACACTCCCTTCACCGTTTGTTTTTTGCAGCATTATTCCTAATGGCCGTTCTGACTGCTGTGAGCTGATCGGTTTTTGTAATATGGGTATGCATGTCTTAAATTTTTTAAAATTCATCCTATTCCTACGCCTTTTTCTTTTCTCTTAAAAGAAAAAACCGTGAGTACAATATAGCTCTTGAAATTGTCTTCTTCGAAGGTTGCCCTCTTTTGAATTTTTTGGTCGATTTTTGACCCCAGAAATTTTCTGGAGGGCAGGTGTCATTTACAGAACTGCAAGTTGGTGAAAATTTAGTGACCTTTTGCAGTGGGTTCAAAGCTGCTGTTGTGGGAAACGGCCACAAGGAGGTAGCATTTCTCCATTCCCCAATCTGGGTACTAGGGCAGCAGAGCCTTTCTGGAAGTCATTGTCCTAGGTTGTAAATTCGAATGGAATTTGCCAGAAGATACCCCCATAAGTTTATGTCTCATTACTTCTTCTTGGTTTTTAAAAGTTTTTTAATCTGGGTAAAGTTTAGAATATTGTTTGTCCTAGGTGTACACAATCTGGTTCATTTGTACATTATGTATGTCTATTAATGTACAGATCCTCTTCCCATGTAAAATATTACAGTGTTCCGTCGACCTCCCTTGCTATATGTTCGGTCTTTTTGATACATGTATATAATATGTATTTGTATATGTATAGTAACACTAATCTTCATTTCTCAATTTCCAACCCTCCTTTCCTTTTAGATGAGCATAGTTTGTTTTCTAAACCTGTGAGTGTCTTTCTCTTTGAAAATATGTTCATCTGTGTCAGTTCTTAGATAATGCCAGAAGTGATAATATAGGCTAAAGGTCTTTTGCTTTCCGACCTACTTCATGTTTTGTGATTATCTCCAGGCTCATCTATGGTGCCTCAAAGAGCAGTGCTTCAATGTTTTCCATGGCTAATATTCCATTGTGTACATGGACCACTTCTTCTTGGTGCATTCCTCTGTTGATGGACATTTTCGTTGCTTCCAAGTGTTGCCTATGGTAAATATTGCTGGAGTGCAGGATTGCCAGCCTGTGATTTTTGATTTTCCTTTTCTCAGGTGATAGACCCAGCAGTGGGTATGATTGATTGACTGGTATGGTAGCTCAACGTTTCCCTTTTCAAGGCACCTCAATTGTGCTTTCATTCGTGGCTCTTACCACGTCCCCCTTCGAATCGAGGGTACGCATTTCTCCACAATCACGTCAGCATTTCTTGTTTGCAGCATTTTTGTTGATGGCCATTCTGACTGGTGTGAGCTGATAGGTTTTTGTAATTTGGGTTTACATGTCTGTAAAAATTCCTACAATTCATCATTTTTCCACGCCTTTTGCTTTTCTGTTAAAAGAAAAAAGAAAAAAAGTGTGAGTATAATATACCTCTTCAAATTTTCTTTTTGGAAAGTTGCACTCTAGAAGTTTTTGTTCGATTTTCGACCTCAGTATTTTTTGGAGGGCCGGTGTCATTTACAGACCTGCAATTGGTGAATAATTAGTGACCTTTTGCAGTGGGTTCAAAGCTGCTGTTGTGGGAAACGGCCACAAGGATGCAGCATTTCTCCATTCCCAAATCTGGGTACTAGGGCAGCAGAGCCGTTCTGGAAGTTGTTTGCCTAGGTTTTCAATTTGGATGGAATGTGCCAGGAAAACCCCCCATAAGTTTATGTCTCATTACTCCTAGTTCGTTGTTTTCATTTTTTCAATTGGGGTAATGGTTAGAATGTTGCTTGTCCAAGGTGTACACACTCTGGTTCATCTACATATTCTATATACCTATTTATGTAGAGATCCTCTTCCCGTGTGAATTATTACAGAGTGTTCCGTAAACCTTCCTTGCTATATGGTCGGTCTTTTTGATATATGTATATAATATGTATTTGTATACATATGGTAACGCTAATCTTCATTTATCCATTCCCCCCACCTTTCCTTTTAGATAAGCATAGTTTTTTTAAATAAGTGTGTGATTGACTTTCTCTGTGGAAATATGTTCATTTGTGTCAGTTATTAGATAACGCCTATAAGTGATATCATAGGATATAGGACTTTTGCTTTCCGACTTAGCTCATGTTCTGTGATTATCTCCAAGATCATCTATGGTGCCTCAAAGAGCAGTGTTTCATTGTTTTCCATGGCTAGTATTCATTGTGTACATGGACCACTTCTTCTTTATCCTTTCATCTGTTGATGGACATTTTGGTTGCTTCACTGTCTTGTCTACTGTGAATAAGGCTGCAGTGCAGCTTTTGCAGCCCGGGTCTTCTTCATTCTGGTCTTCTCAGGTGAGAGGCCCATTGGTGCGCCTGCTGGATTGAATGGTACCTCAATTTTTCCTTTTCAACGCAGCTCCTTTCTGTTCTCATTATTAGCGTTTAACCCTTTTACATCTCACCAGCAGCTAGAGGGTACACAGTTCTCTAAATCCTCTTCAGCATTTATTGTTTGTAGACTTTTTGCCAATGGTCAGTCGACTGGTGTGAGTTGAAAACTTTTTGTAGATTAGATTGCATGAGTCTAATACTTCCTGAGGCTGAGCTTTTATCCATTTTCCTTTCTTTAAAAAGAGAGTGAGTAAAACTTACCTCTTCATACTATCTTCGTGAACATGTTGCCTGTTTTGAACTTTTTTATCCATTCCCTACCTCAGCACAATTTTGAGGGCAGGTGTCCTTTACAGCCCTGAGTCCTTGTGAATGGTAAGTGACCATTAGCTGTGGGTTAAAATTTGCTCTTGCGTGAATCGGCCACAAGGCGGCAGCATTTCTCCTTTACCAAATCTGGTTACTAGGGCAACAGAGCCTTACTGGAAGTGGTGTTCTAGGTTGTAAATTAGAATGGAATGTGCGAGGAAAAAGCCCTTTAAGTTTAGGTCTAATTACTTCTTGTTGGAATTTTTAACTTAATTTTTATTTTTTATCACAGCAAACTTGATTACAATGTTTTGTTTGTTCTGGGTGTGCAAGATGTGGTTCTTTCACACATATACATATATCTATTCTTCTTCGGATCCTTTTCCCATGTAGGTTATGACACAATGTTGAGAAGTCTTCTCTTGGTATTGCGTAGGTCTTTGGTGATTATATATTTCACAAGTGTGTGTATCTCTCTGTTAACCTCAATATGGTAATGCATCCAATCCTCACAATTTTCCATTTGGTGAACCATAAGTATTTTAATGAATCTATGAAAGTGTTTCTCTGTGGAAATATCTTTCTTTGTATCATTTTTTAGGTAACACCTATATGTGATATGATAGGATATGTGTCTTTCGCTTTCTCACTTAGTCCAAGTTGCGTGATTACTTCTAGACTCATCTATGGTGCTGGAAATGGCATTGTTTCATTTTTTTCACTAGCTCCTATTCCATCTGTACAGGTAGCAGTTCTTCTTTGTCCACCCATCTGTCGGTGGACTTTTTGGTTACTTCCATATCTTGGCTATTGTAATACTATGCAATGCAGATTTGCGTGCCTGTGACCTTCCAATTCTGTCTTCTTAGTTTATAGATCCAGGAATAGTTCTGCTGGATCATATGGTAGCTCAATGTTTACCTTTTAAAGGCACATCTATTCTGTTCTCCTTTCTGGCTCTTTCCAGGTTACGTCCCACTTAAAGTGGAGGGTATGTATTTCTTCCCAGCACCTTCAGGATTTATTCTTTGTAGTTTTTGCTGATGGTTATTCTGAGTGGTGTGAGCTGATACCTCTTTGTGGTTGAATTTGCATGTGTCTCATACTGCGTTGAAACTGAGCTTTAAGACATGTCCTTTTTATTTTTCCAGCTGTGATTAGAGCTTATTTCTTCAAAGTGTTTTCTTAAAGTATGTGTCACCATTTGAAATATTTTGGCCATTATCTCCCTCAAGACACTTTGAGGGCAGGTTTCATTTACAGCCTTGCAGTACTTGTTCATATGAAGTGACCATTAGCTCAGGCTTTAAACCTGCTTTTGCAGGTAACGGCCAGAGAGCAGCAGCCTTTCTTCGTTCCACTTGCTGGTAGTAGGGAAACAGAACTACCGGCCAATGGTGTTCTTCGTTTGTAAATTAGAGTGCAATGTGCCCGGATAAACCCACAAATGTTGATGTCTCCTTGCTTTTGTTTGTTTTTAAATTTAATTTATATTTATTATTAGAGTAATATTCCGTTGTGTACGTGGACCACTTCTTCTTGGTGCATTCCTCGGTTGATGGACATTTTCGTTGCTTCCGAGTGCTGGCTATGGTAAATCTTGCTGGCGTACAGGTTTGCCAGCCTGTGACTTTTTGATTCTCATTTTCTCAGGTGATAGGCCAAGCATTGGTTGTGATTGATTGACTGGTAGCTCAATGTTTCCCTTTTCAAAGCACCTACACTGTGTTTTCATTTGTGGCTCTTTACATGCCCCGCCTTACAACCGAGGGTACGCATTTCTCCACACTCCCTTCACCGTTTGTTTTTTGCAGCATTATTCCTAATGGCCGTTCTGACTGCTGTGAGCTGATCGGTTTTTGTAATATGGGTATGCATGTCTTAAATTTTTTAAAATTCATCCTATTCCTACGCCTTTTTCTTTTCTCTTAAAAGAAAAAACCGTGAGTACAATATAGCTCTTGAAATTGTCTTCTTCGAAGGTTGCCCTCTTTTGAATTTTTTGGTCGATTTTTGACCCCAGAAATTTTCTGGAGGGCAGGTGTCATTTACAGAACTGCAAGTTGGTGAAAATTTAGTGACCTTTTGCAGTGGGTTCAAAGCTGCTGTTGTGGGAAACGGCCACAAGGAGGTAGCATTTCTCCATTCCCCAATCTGGGTACTAGGGCAGCAGAGCCTTTCTGGAAGTCATTGTCCTAGGTTGTAAATTCGAATGGAATTTGCCAGAAGATACCCCCATAAGTTTATGTCTCATTACTTCTTCTTGGTTTTTAAAAGTTTTTTAATCTGGGTAAAGTTTAGAATATTGTTTGTCCTAGGTGTACACAATCTGGTTCATTTGTACATTATGTATGTCTATTAATGTACAGATCCTCTTCCCATGTAAAATATTACAGTGTTCCGTCGACCTCCCTTGCTATATGTTCGGTCTTTTTGATACATGTATATAATATGTATTTGTATATGTATAGTAACACTAATCTTCATTTCTCAATTTCCAACCCTCCTTTCCTTTTAGATGAGCATAGTTTGTTTTCTAAACCTGTGAGTGTCTTTCTCTTTGAAAATATGTTCATCTGTGTCAGTTCTTAGATAATGCCAGAAGTGATAATATAGGCTAAAGGTCTTTTGCTTTCCGACCTACTTCATGTTTTGTGATTATCTCCAGGCTCATCTATGGTGCCTCAAAGAGCAGTGCTTCAATGTTTTCCATGGCTAATATTCCATTGTGTACATGGACCACTTCTTCTTGGTGCATTCCTCTGTTGATGGACATTTTCGTTGCTTCCAAGTGTTGCCTATGGTAAATATTGCTGGAGTGCAGGATTGCCAGCCTGTGATTTTTGATTTTCCTTTTCTCAGGTGATAGACCCAGCAGTGGGTATGATTGATTGACTGGTATGGTAGCTCAACGTTTCCCTTTTCAAGGCACCTCAATTGTGCTTTCATTCGTGGCTCTTACCACGTCCCCCTTCGAATCGAGGGTACGCATTTCTCCACAATCACGTCAGCATTTCTTGTTTGCAGCATTTTTGTTGATGGCCATTCTGACTGGTGTGAGCTGATAGGTTTTTGTAATTTGGGTTTACATGTCTGTAAAAATTCCTACAATTCATCATTTTTCCACGCCTTTTGCTTTTCTGTTAAAAGAAAAAAGAAAAAAAGTGTGAGTATAATATACCTCTTCAAATTTTCTTTTTGGAAAGTTGCACTCTAGAAGTTTTTGTTCGATTTTCGACCTCAGTATTTTTTGGAGGGCCGGTGTCATTTACAGACCTGCAATTGGTGAATAATTAGTGACCTTTTGCAGTGGGTTCAAAGCTGCTGTTGTGGGAAACGGCCACAAGGATGCAGCATTTCTCCATTCCCAAATCTGGGTACTAGGGCAGCAGAGCCGTTCTGGAAGTTGTTTGCCTAGGTTTTCAATTTGGATGGAATGTGCCAGGAAAACCCCCCATAAGTTTATGTCTCATTACTCCTAGTTCGTTGTTTTCATTTTTTCAATTGGGGTAATGGTTAGAATGTTGCTTGTCCAAGGTGTACACACTCTGGTTCATCTACATATTCTATATACCTATTTATGTAGAGATCCTCTTCCCGTGTGAATTATTACAGAGTGTTCCGTAAACCTTCCTTGCTATATGGTCGGTCTTTTTGATATATGTATATAATATGTATTTGTATACATATGGTAACGCTAATCTTCATTTATCCATTCCCCCCACCTTTCCTTTTAGATAAGCATAGTTTTTTTAAATAAGTGTGTGATTGACTTTCTCTGTGGAAATATGTTCATTTGTGTCAGTTATTAGATAACGCCTATAAGTGATATCATAGGATATAGGACTTTTGCTTTCCGACTTAGCTCATGTTCTGTGATTATCTCCAAGATCATCTATGGTGCCTCAAAGAGCAGTGTTTCATTGTTTTCCATGGCTAGTATTCATTGTGTACATGGACCACTTCTTCTTTATCCTTTCATCTGTTGATGGACATTTTGGTTGCTTCACTGTCTTGTCTACTGTGAATAAGGCTGCAGTGCAGCTTTTGCAGCCCGGGTCTTCTTCATTCTGGTCTTCTCAGGTGAGAGGCCCATTGGTGCGCCTGCTGGATTGAATGGTACCTCAATTTTTCCTTTTCAACGCAGCTCCTTTCTGTTCTCATTATTAGCGTTTAACCCTTTTACATCTCACCAGCAGCTAGAGGGTACACAGTTCTCTAAATCCTCTTCAGCATTTATTGTTTGTAGACTTTTTGCCAATGGTCAGTCGACTGGTGTGAGTTGAAAACTTTTTGTAGATTAGATTGCATGAGTCTAATACTTCCTGAGGCTGAGCTTTTATCCATTTTCCTTTCTTTAAAAAGAGAGTGAGTAAAACTTACCTCTTCATACTATCTTCGTGAACATGTTGCCTGTTTTGAACTTTTTTATCCATTCCCTACCTCAGCACAATTTTGAGGGCAGGTGTCCTTTACAGCCCTGAGTCCTTGTGAATGGTAAGTGACCATTAGCTGTGGGTTAAAATTTGCTCTTGCGTGAATCGGCCACAAGGCGGCAGCATTTCTCCTTTACCAAATCTGGTTACTAGGGCAACAGAGCCTTACTGGAAGTGGTGTTCTAGGTTGTAAATTAGAATGGAATGTGCGAGGAAAAAGCCCTTTAAGTTTAGGTCTAATTACTTCTTGTTGGAATTTTTAACTTAATTTTTATTTTTTATCACAGCAAACTTGATTACAATGTTTTGTTTGTTCTGGGTGTGCAAGATGTGGTTCTTTCACACATATACATATATCTATTCTTCTTCGGATCCTTTTCCCATGTAGGTTATGACACAATGTTGAGAAGTCTTCTCTTGGTATTGCGTAGGTCTTTGGTGATTATATATTTCACAAGTGTGTGTATCTCTCTGTTAACCTCAATATGGTAATGCATCCAATCCTCACAATTTTCCATTTGGTGAACCATAAGTTTTTTAATGAATCTATGAAAGTGTTTCTCTGTGGAAATATCTTTCTTTGTATCATTTTTTAGGTAACACCTATATGTGATATGATAGGATATGTGTCTTTCGCTTTCTCACTTAGTCCAAGTTGCGTGATTACTTCTAGACTCATCTATGGTGCTGGAAATGGCATTGTTTCATTTTTTTCACTAGCTCCTATTCCATCTGTACAGGTAGCAGTTCTTCTTTGTCCACCCATCTGTCGGTGGACTTTTTGGTTACTTCCATATCTTGGCTATTGTAATACTATGCAATGCAGATTTGCGTGCCTGTGACCTTCCAATTCTGTCTTCTTAGTTTATAGATCCAGGAATAGTTCTGC
>NW_026778036.1:0-52924 GCF_028023285.1 Balaenoptera ricei
GTTAGGATTAGGGTACGTGTTAGGGTTAGGGTAGGGGTTAGGGTTAGGGTACGCGTTAGGGTTAGGGTAGTTATTAAACCTATCCCACTCTCTAGATACCCCTTAGCACGTAAAGGAATATTATTTGGGGGTGCAGCCATGGAGAAGAGTTTAGACACTAGGATAAGATAAGGAACACACCCATTATAAAGAAATCACATTAGGATTCTCTTTTTAAGCTGTTCCTTACAACACTAGTGCTTAGGAAATCTATTGGAGGCAGAAGCAGTCAAGGGTAGCCTAGGGTTAGGGTTAGGCTTAGGGTTAGGCTTAGGGTACGGCTTAGGGTACGGGTTTGGGGAGGGGTTCGGGTACGGCGTAGGGTATGGGTTAGGGTTAGGGTTAGGGTTAGTGTTAGGGTTAGGGCTCGGTTTAGGGTACGGGTTAGGATTAGGGTACGTGTTAGGGTTAGGGTAGGTGTTAGGGTTAGGGTACGCGTTAGGGTTAGGGTAGTTATTAAACCTATCCCACTCTCTAGATACCCCTTAGCACGTAAAGGAATATTATTTGCGGGTCCAGCCATGGAGAAGAGTTTAGACACTAGGATAAAATAAGGAACACATACATTATAAAGAAATCACATTAGGATTCTCTTTTTAAGCTGTTCCTTCAAACACTAGTGCTTAGGAAATCTATTGGAGGCAGAAGCAGTCAAGGGTAGCCTAGGGTTAGGGTTAGGCTTAGGGTTAGGCTTAGGGTACGGCTTAGGGTTCGGGTACGGCGTAGGGTATGGGTTAGGGTTAGGGTTAGGGTTAGTGTTAGGGTTAGGGCTCGGTTTAGGGTACGGGTTAGGATTAGGGTACGTGTTAGGGTTAGGGTAGGTGTTAGGGTTAGGGTACGCGTTAGGGTTAGGGTAGTTATTAAACCTATCCCACTCTCTAGATACCCCTTAGCACGTAAAGGAATATTATTTGGGGGTCCAGCCATGGAGAAGAGTTTAGACACTAGGATAAAATAAGGAACACATACATTATAAAGAAATCACATTAGGATTCTCTTTTTAAGCTGTTCCTTAAAACACTAGTGCTTAGGAAATCTATTGGAGGCAGAAGCAGTCAAGGGTAGCCTAGGGTTAGGGTTAGGCTTAGGGTTAGGGTTAGGGTACGGCTTAGGGTAGGGGTTCGGGGAGGGGTTCGGGTACGGCGTAGGGTATGGGTTAGGGTTAGGGTTAGTGTTAGGGTTAGGGCTCGGTTTAGGGTACGGGTTAGGATTAGGGTACGTGTTAGGGTTAGGGTAGGGGTTAGGGTTAGGGTACGCGTTAGGGTTAGGGTAGTTATTAAACCTATCCCACTCTCTAGATACCCCTTAGCACGTAAAGGAATATTATTTGGGGGTGCAGCCATGGAGAAGAGTTTAGACACTAGGATAAGATAAGGAACACACCCATTATAAAGAAATCACATTAGGATTCTCTTTTTAAGCTGTTCCTTACAACACTAGTGCTTAGGAAATCTATTGGAGGCAGAAGCAGTCAAGGGTAGCTTAGGGTTAGGGTTAGGCTTAGGGTTAGGCTTAGGGTACGGCTTAGGGTACGGGTTTGGGGAGGGGTTCGGGTACGGCGTAGGGTATGGGTTAGGGTTAGGGTTAGGGTTAGTGTTAGGGTTAGGGCTCGGTTTAGGGTACGGGTTAGGATTAGGGTACGTGTTAGGGTTAGGGTAGGGGTTAGGGTTAGGGTACGCGTTAGGGTTAGGGTAGTTATTAAACCTATCCCACTCTCTAGATACCCCTTAGCACGTAAAGGAATATTATTTGGGGGTCCAGCCATGGAGAAGAGTTTAGACACTAGGATAAAATAAGGAACACATACATTATAAAGAAATCACATTAGGATTCTCTTTTTAAGCTGTTCCTTAAAACACTAGTGCTTAGGAAATCTATTGGAGGCAGAAGCAGTCAAAGGTAGCCTAGGGTTAGGTTTAGGCTTAGGGTTAGGGTTAGGGTACGGCTTAGGGTAGGGGTTCGGGGAGGGGTTCGGGTACGGCGTAGGGTATGGGTTAGGGTTAGGGTTAGGGTTAGTGTTAGGGTTAGGGCTCGGTTTAGGGTACGGGTTAGGATTAGGGTACGTGTTAGGGTTAGGGTAGGGGTTAGGGTTAGGGTACGCGTTAGGGTTAGGGTAGTTATTAAACCTATCCCACTCTCTAGATACCCCTTAGCACGTAAAGGAATATTATTTGGGGGTCCAGCCATGGAGAAGAGTTTAGACACTAGGATAAGATAAGGAACACACCCATTATAAAGAAATCACATTAGGATTCTCTTTTTAAGCTGTTCCTTCAAACACTAGTGCTTAGGAAATCTATTGGAGGCAGAAGCAGTCAAGGGTAGCCTAGGGTTAGGGTTAGGCTTAGGGTTAGGCTTAGGGTACGGCTTAGTGTTCGGGTACGGCGTAGGGTATGGGTTAGGGTTAGGGTTAGGGTTAGTGTTAGGGTTAGGGCTCGGTTTAGGGTACGGGTTAGGATTAGGGTACGTGTTAGGGTTAGGGTAGGTGTTAGGGTTAGGGTACGCGTTAGGGTTAGGGTAGTTATTAAACCTATCCCACTCTCTAGATACCCCTTAGCACGTAAAGGAATATTATTTGGGGGTCCAGCCATGGAGAAGAGTTTAGACACTAGGATAAGATAAGGAACACATACATTATAAAGAAATCACATTAGGATTCTCTTTTTAAGCTGTTCCTTCAAACACTAGTGCTTAGGAAATCTATTGGAGGCAGAAGCAGTCAAGGGTAGCCTAGGGTTAGGGTTAGGCTTAGGGTTAGGGTTAGGGTACGGCTTAGGGTAGGGGTTCGGGGAGGGGTTCGGGTACGGCGTAGGGTATGGGTTAGGGTTAGGGTTAGGGTTAGTGTTAGGGTTAGGGCTCGGTTTAGGGTACGGGTTAGGATTAGGGTACGTGTTAGGGTTAGGGTAGGGGTTAGGGTTAGGGTACGCGTTAGGGTTAGGGTAGTTATTAAACCTATCCCACTCTCTAGATACCCCTTAGCACGTAAAGGAATATTATTTGGGGGTGCAGCCATGGAGAAGAGTTTAGACACTAGGATAAGATAAGGAACACACCCATTATAAAGAAATCACATTAGGATTCTCTTTTTAAGCTGTTCCTTACAACACTAGTGCTTAGGAAATCTATTGGAGGCAGAAGCAGTCAAGGGTAGCCTAGGGTTAGGGTTAGGCTTAGGGTTAGGCTTAGGGTACGGCTTAGGGTACGGGTTTGGGGAGGGGTTCGGGTACGGCGTAGGGTATGGGTTAGGGTTAGGGTTAGGGTTAGTGTTAGGGTTAGGGCTCGGTTTAGGGTACGGGTTAGGATTAGGGTACGTGTTAGGGTTAGGGTAGGTGTTAGGGTTAGGGTACGCGTTAGGGTTAGGGTAGTTATTAAACCTATCCCACTCTCTAGATACCCCTTAGCACGTAAAGGAATATTATTTGCGGGTCCAGCCATGGAGAAGAGTTTAGACACTAGGATAAAATAAGGAACACATACATTATAAAGAAATCACATTAGGATTCTCTTTTTAAGCTGTTCCTTAAAACACTAGTGCTTAGGAAATCTATTGGAGGCAGAAGCAGTCAAGGGTAGCCTAGGGTTAGGGTTAGGCTTAGGGTTAGGCTTAGGGTACGGCTTAGGGTTCGGGTACGGCGTAGGGTATGGGTTAGGGTTAGGGTTAGGGTTAGTGTTAGGGTTAGGGCTCGGTTTAGGGTACGGGTTAGTATTAGGGTACATGTTAGGGTTAGGGTAGGTGTTAGGGTTAGGGTACGCGTTAGGGTTAGGGTAGTTATTAAACCTATCCCACTCTCTAGATACCCCTTAGCACGTAAAGGAATATTATTTGGGGGTCCAGCCATGGAGAAGAGTTTAGACACTAGGATAAAATAAGGAACACATACATTATAAAGAAATCACATTAGGATTCTCTTTTTAAGCTGTTCCTTGAAACACTAGTGCTTAGGAAATCTATTGGAGGCAGAAGCAGTCAAGGGTAGCCTAGGGTTAGGGTTAGGCTTAGGGTTAGGGTTAGGGTACGGCTTAGGGTAGGGGTTCGGGGAGGGGTTCGGGTACGGCGTAGGGTATGGGTTAGGGTTAGGGTTAGGGTTAGTGTTCGGGTTAGCGCTCGGTTTAGGGTACGGGTTAGGATTAGGGTACGTGTTAGGGTTAGGGTAGGGGTTAGGGTTAGGGTACGCGTTAGGGTTAGGGTAGTTATTAAACCTATCCCACTCTCTAGATACCCCTTAGCACGTAAAGGAATATTATTTGGGGGTCCAGCCATGGAGAAGAGTTTAGACACTAGGATAAGATAAGGAACACACCCATTATAAAGAAATCACATTAGGATTCTCTTTTTAAGCTGTTCCTTCAAACACTAGTGCTTAGGAAATCTATTGGAGGCAGAAGCAGTCAAGGGTAGCCTAGGGTTAGGGTTAGGCTTAGGGTTAGGCTTAGGGTACGGCTTAGGGTTCGGGTACGGCGTAGGGTATGGGTTAGGGTTAGGGTTAGGGTTAGTGTTAGGGTTAGGGCTCGGTTTAGGGTACGGGTTAGGATTAGGGTACGTGTTAGGGTTAGGGTAGGTGTTAGGGTTAGGGTACGCGTTAGGGTTAGGGTAGTTATTAAACCTATCCCACTCTCTAGATACCCCTTAGCACGTAAAGGAATATTATTTGGGGGTCCAGCCATGGAGAAGAGTTTAGACACTAGGATAAGATAAGGAACACATACATTATAAAGAAATCACATTAGGATTCTCTTTTTAAGCTGTTCCTTCAAACACTAGTGCTTAGGAAATCTATTGGAGGCAGAAGCAGTCAAGGGTAGCCTAGGGTTAGGGTTAGGCTTAGGGTTAGGGTTAGGGTACGGCTTAGGGTAGGGGTTCAGGGAGGGGTTCGGGTACGGCGTAGGGTATGGGTTAGGGTTAGGGTTAGGGTTAGTGTTAGGGTTAGGGCTCGGTTTAGGGTACGGGTTAGGATTAGGGTACGTGTTAGGGTTAGGGTAGGGGTTAGGGTTAGGGTACGCGTTAGGGTTAGGGTAGTTATTAAACCTATCCCACTCTCTAGATACCCCTTAGCACGTAAAGGAATATTATTTGGGGGTGCAGCCATGGAGAAGAGTTTAGACACTAGGATAAGATAAGGAACACACCCATTATAAAGAAATCACATTAGGATTCTCTTTTTAAGCTGTTCCTTACAACACTAGTGCTTAGGAAATCTATTGGAGGCAGAAGCAGTCAAGGGTAGCCTAGGGTTAGGGTTAGGCTTAGGGTTAGGCTTAGGGTACGGCTTAGGGTACGGGTTTGGGGAGGGGTTCGGGTACGGCGTAGGGTATGGGTTAGGGTTAGGGTTAGGGTTAGTGTTAGGGTTAGGGCTCGGTTTAGGGTACGGGTTAGGATTAGGGTACGTGTTAGGGTTAGGGTAGGTGTTAGGGTTAGGGTACGCGTTAGGGTTAGGGTAGTTATTAAACCTATCCCACTCTCTAGATACCCCTTAGCACGTAAAGGAATATTATTTGCGGGTCCAGCCATGGAGAAGAGTTTAGACACTAGGATAAAATAAGGAACACATACATTATAAAGAAATCACATTAGGATTCTCTTTTTAAGCTGTTCCTTCAAACACTAGTGCTTAGGAAATCTATTGGAGGCAGAAGCAGTCAAGGGTAGCCTAGGGTTAGGGTTAGGCTTAGGGTTAGGCTTAGGGTACGGCTTAGGGTTCGGGTACGGCGTAGGGTATGGGTTAGGGTTAGGGTTAGGGTTAGTGTTAGGGTTAGGGCTCGGTTTAGGGTACGGGTTAGGATTAGGGTACGTGTTAGGGTTAGGGTAGGTGTTAGGGTTAGGGTACGCGTTAGGGTTAGGGTAGTTATTAAACCTATCCCACTCTCTAGATACCCCTTAGCACGTAAAGGAATATTATTTGGGGGTCCAGCCATGGAGAAGAGTTTAGACACTAGGATAAAATAAGGAACACATACATTATAAAGAAATCACATTAGGATTCTCTTTTTAAGCTGTTCCTTAAAACACTAGTGCTTAGGAAATCTATTGGAGGCAGAAGCAGTCAAGGGTAGCCTAGGGTTAGGGTTAGGCTTAGGGTTAGGGTTAGGGTACGGCTTAGGGTAGGGGTTCGGGGAGGGGTTCGGGTACGGCGTAGGGTATGGGTTAGGGTTAGGGTTAGTGTTAGGGTTAGGGCTCGGTTTAGGGTACGGGTTAGGATTAGGGTACGTGTTAGGGTTAGGGTAGGGGTTAGGGTTAGGGTACGCGTTAGGGTTAGGGTAGTTATTAAACCTATCCCACTCTCTAGATACCCCTTAGCACGTAAAGGAATATTATTTGGGGGTGCAGCCATGGAGAAGAGTTTAGACACTAGGATAAGATAAGGAACACACCCATTATAAAGAAATCACATTAGGATTCTCTTTTTAAGCTGTTCCTTACAACACTAGTGCTTAGGAAATCTATTGGAGGCAGAAGCAGTCAAGGGTAGCTTAGGGTTAGGGTTAGGCTTAGGGTTAGGCTTAGGGTACGGCTTAGGGTACGGGTTTGGGGAGGGGTTCGGGTACGGCGTAGGGTATGGGTTAGGGTTAGGGTTAGGGTTAGTGTTAGGGTTAGGGCTCGGTTTAGGGTACGGGTTAGGATTAGGGTACGTGTTAGGGTTAGGGTAGGGGTTAGGGTTAGGGTACGCGTTAGGGTTAGGGTAGTTATTAAACCTATCCCACTCTCTAGATACCCCTTAGCACGTAAAGGAATATTATTTGGGGGTCCAGCCATGGAGAAGAGTTTAGACACTAGGATAAAATAAGGAACACATACATTATAAAGAAATCACATTAGGATTCTCTTTTTAAGCTGTTCCTTAAAACACTAGTGCTTAGGAAATCTATTGGAGGCAGAAGCAGTCAAAGGTAGCCTAGGGTTAGGTTTAGGCTTAGGGTTAGGGTTAGGGTACGGCTTAGGGTAGGGGTTCGGGGAGGGGTTCGGGTACGGCGTAGGGTATGGGTTAGGGTTAGGGTTAGGGTTAGTGTTAGGGTTAGGGCTCGGTTTAGGGTACGGGTTAGGATTAGGGTACGTGTTAGGGTTAGGGTAGGGGTTAGGGTTAGGGTACGCGTTAGGGTTAGGGTAGTTATTAAACCTATCCCACTCTCTAGATACCCCTTAGCACGTAAAGGAATATTATTTGGGGGTCCAGCCATGGAGAAGAGTTTAGACACTAGGATAAGATAAGGAACACACCCATTATAAAGAAATCACATTAGGATTCTCTTTTTAAGCTGTTCCTTCAAACACTAGTGCTTAGGAAATCTATTGGAGGCAGAAGCAGTCAAGGGTAGCCTAGGGTTAGGGTTAGGCTTAGGGTTAGGCTTAGGGTACGGCTTAGTGTTCGGGTACGGCGTAGGGTATGGGTTAGGGTTAGGGTTAGGGTTAGTGTTAGGGTTAGGGCTCGGTTTAGGGTACGGGTTAGGATTAGGGTACGTGTTAGGGTTAGGGTAGGTGTTAGGGTTAGGGTACGCGTTAGGGTTAGGGTAGTTATTAAACCTATCCCACTCTCTAGATACCCCTTAGCACGTAAAGGAATATTATTTGGGGGTCCAGCCATGGAGAAGAGTTTAGACACTAGGATAAGATAAGGAACACATACATTATAAAGAAATCACATTAGGATTCTCTTTTTAAGCTGTTCCTTCAAACACTAGTGCTTAGGAAATCTATTGGAGGCAGAAGCAGTCAAGGGTAGCCTAGGGTTAGGGTTAGGCTTAGGGTTAGGGTTAGGGTACAGCTTAGGGTAGGGGTTCGGGGAGGGGTTCGGGTACGGCGTAGGGTATGGGTTAGGGTTAGGGTTAGGGTTAGTGTTAGGGTTAGGGCTCGGTTTAGGGTACGGGTTAGGATTAGGGTACGTGTTAGGGTTAGGGTAGGGGTTAGGGTTAGGGTACGCGTTAGGGTTAGGGTAGTTATTAAACCTATCCCACTCTCTAGATACCCCTTAGCACGTAAAGGAATATTATTTGGGGGTGCAGCCATGGAGAAGAGTTTAGACACTAGGATAAGATAAGGAACACACCCATTATAAAGAAATCACATTAGGATTCTCTTTTTAAGCTGTTCCTTACAACACTAGTGCTTAGGAAATCTATTGGAGGCAGAAGCAGTCAAGGGTAGCCTAGGGTTAGGGTTAGGCTTAGGGTTAGGCTTAGGGTACGGCTTAGGGTACGGGTTTGGGGAGGGGTTCGGATACGGCGTAGGGTATGGGTTAGGGTTAGGGTTAGGGTTAGTGTTAGGGTTAGGGCTCGGTTTAGGGTACGGGTTAGGATTAGGGTACGTGTTAGGGTTAGGGTAGGTGTTAGGGTTAGGGTACGCGTTAGGGTTAGGGTAGTTATTAAACCTATCCCACTCTCTAGATACCCCTTAGCACGTAAAGGAATATTATTTGGGGGTCCAGCCATGGAGAAGAGTTTAGACACTAGGATAAGATAAGGAACACATACATTATAAAGAAATCACATTAGGATTCTCTTTTTAAGCTGTTCCTTAAAACACTAGTGCTTAGGAAATCTATTGGAGGCAGAAGCAGTCAAGGGTAGCCTAGGGTTAGGGTTAGGCTTAGGGTTAGGGTTAGGGTACGGCTTAGGGTAGGGGTTCGGGGAGGGGTTCGGGTACGGCGTAGGGTATGGGTTAGGGTTAGGGTTAGGGTTAGTGTTAGGGTTAGGGCTCGGTTTAGGGTACGGGTTAGGATTAGGGTACGTGTTAGGGTTAGGGTAGGGGTTAGGGTTAGGGTACGCGTTAGGGTTAGGGTAGTTATTAAACCTATCCCACTCTCTAGATACCCCTTAGCACGTAAAGGAATATTATTTGGGGGTGCAGCCATGGAGAAGAGTTTAGACACTAGGATAAGATAAGGAACACACCCATTATAAAGAAATCACATTAGGATTCTCTTTTTAAGCTGTTCCTTCAAACACTAGTGCTTAGGAAATCTATTGGAGGCAGAAGCAGTCAAGGGTAGCCTAGGGTTAGGGTTAGGCTTAGGGTTAGGCTTAGGGTACGGCTTAGGGTTCGGGTACGGCGTAGGGTATGGGTTAGGGTTAGGGTTAGGGTTAGTGTTAGGGTTAGGGCTCGGTTTAGGGTACGGGTTAGGATTAGGGTACGTGTTAGGGTTAGGGTAGGGGTTAGGGTTAGGGTACGCGTTAGGGTTAGGGTAGTTATTAAACCTATCCCACTCTCTAGATACCCCTTAGCACGTAAAGGAATATTATTTGGGGGTCCAGCCATGGAGAAGAGTTTAGACACTAGGATAAAATAAGGAACACATACATTATAAAGAAATCACATTAGGATTCTCTTTTTAAGCTGTTCCTTACAACACTAGTGCTTAGGAAATCTATTGGAGGCAGAAGCAGTCAAGGGTAGCCTAGGGTTAGGTTTAGGCTTAGGGTTAGGGTTAGGGTACGGCTTAGGGTAGGGGTTCGGGGAGGGGTTCGGGTACGGCGTAGGGTATGGGTTAGGGTTAGGGTTAGGGTTAGTGTTAGGGTTAGGGCTCGGTTTAGGGTACGGGTTAGGATTAGGGTACGTGTTAGGGTTAGGGTAGGGGTTAGGGTTAGGGTACGCGTTAGGGTTAGGGTAGTTATTAAACCTATCCCACTCTCTAGATACCCCTTAGCACGTAAAGGAATATTATTTGGGGGTCCAGCCATGGAGAAGAGTTTAGACACTAGGATAAGATAAGGAACACACCCATTATAAAGAAATCACATTAGGATTCTCTTTTTAAGCTGTTCCTTCAAACACTAGTGCTTAGGAAATCTATTGGAGGCAGAAGCAGTCAAGGGTAGCCTAGGGTTAGGGTTAGGCTTAGGGTTAGGGTTAGGGTACGGCTTAGGGTAGGGGTTCGGGGAGGGGTTCGGGTACGGCGTAGGGTATGGGTTAGGGTTAGGGTTAGTGTTAGGGTTAGGGCTCGGTTTAGGGTACGGGTTAGGATTAGGGTACGTGTTAGGGTTAGGGTAGGGGTTAGGGTTAGGGTACGCGTTAGGGTTAGGGTAGTTATTAAACCTATCCCACTCTCTAGATACCCCTTAGCACGTAAAGGAATATTATTTGGGGGTCCAGCCATGGAGAAGAGTTTAGACACTAGGATAAAATAAGGAACACATACATTATAAAGAAATCACATTAGGATTCTCTTTTTAAGCTGTTCCTTACAACACTAGTGCTTAGGAAATCTATTGGAGGCAGAAGCAGTCAAGGGTAGCCTAGGGTTAGGGTTAGGCTTAGGGTTAGGCTTAGGGTACGGCTTAGCGTACGGGTTTGGGGAGGGGTTCGGGTACGGTGTAGGGTATTGGTTAGGGTTAGGGTTAGGGTTAGTGTTAGGGTTAGGGCTCGGTTTAGGGTACGGGTTAGGATTAGGGTACGTGTTAGGGTTAGGGTAGGGGTTAGGGTTAGGGTACGCGTTAGGGTTAGGGTAGTTATTAAACCTATCCCACTCTCTAGATACCCCTTAGCACGTAAAGGAATATTATTTGGGGGTCCAGCCATGGAGAAGAGTTTAGACACTAGGATAAAATAAGGAACACATACATTATAAAGAAATCACATTAGGATTCTCTTTTTAAGCTGTTCCTTCAAACACTAGTGCTTAGGAAATCTATTGGAGGCAGAAGCAGTCAAGGGTAGCCTAGGGTTAGGGTTAGGCTTAGGGTTAGGCTTAGGGTACGGCTTAGGGTACGGGTTCGGGGAGGGGTTCGGGTACGGCGTAGGGTATGGGTTAGGGTTAGGGTTAGGGTTAGTGTTAGGGTTAGGGCTCGGTTTAGGGTACGGGTTAGGATTAGGGTACATGTTAGGGTTAGGGTAGGTGTTAGGGTTAGGGTACGCGTTAGGGTTAGGGTAGTTATTAAACCTATCCCACTCTCTAGATACCCCTTAGCACGTAAAGGAATATTATTTGGGGGTCCAGCCATGGAGAAGAGTTTAGACACTAGGATAAAATAAGGAACACATACATTATAAAGAAATCACATTAGGATTCTCTTTTTAAGCTGTTCCTTGAAACACTAGTGCTTAGGAAATCTATTGGAGGCAGAAGCAGTCAAGGGTAGCCTAGGGTTAGGGTTAGGCTTAGGGTTAGGGTTAGGGTACGGCTTAGGGTAGGGGTTCGGGTACGGCGTAGGGTATGGGTTAGGGTTAGGGTTAGGGTTAGTGTTAGGGTTAGGGCTCGGTTTAGGGTACGGGTTAGGATTAGGGTACGTGTTAGGGTTAGGGTAGGGGTTAGGGTTAGGGTACGCGTTAGGGTTAGGGTAGTTATTAAACCTATCCCACTCTCTAGATACCCCTTAGCACGTAAAGGAATATTATTTGGGGGTCCAGCCATGGAGAAGAGTTTAGACACTAGGATAAGATAAGGAACACACCCATTATAAAGAAATCACATTAGGATTCTCTTTTTAAGCTGTTCCTTCAAACACTAGTGCTTAGGAAATCTATTGGAGGCAGAAGCAGTCAAGGGTAGCCTAGGGTTAGGGTTAGGCTTAGGGTTAGGCTTAGGGTACGGCTTAGGGTTCGGGTACGGCGTAGGGTATGGGTTAGGGTTAGGGTTAGGGTTAGTGTTAGGGTTAGGGCTCGGTTTAGGGTACGGGTTAGGATTAGGGTACGTGTTAGGGTTAGGGTAGGTGTTAGGGTTAGGGTACGCGTTAGGGTTAGGGTAGTTATTAAACCTATCCCACTCTCTAGATACCCCTTAGCACGTAAAGGAATATTATTTGGGGGTCCAGCCATGGAGAAGAGTTTAGACACTAGGATAAGATAAGGAACACATACATTATAAAGAAATCACATTAGGATTCTCTTTTTAAGCTGTTCCTTCAAACACTAGTGCTTAGGAAATCTATTGGAGGCAGAAGCAGTCAAGGGTAGCCTAGGGTTAGGGTTAGGCTTAGGGTTAGGCTTAGGGTATGGCTTAGGGTAAGGGTTCGGGGAGGGGTTCGGGTACGGCATAGGGTATGGTTTAGGGTTAGGGTTAGGGTTAGTGTTAGGGTTAGGGCTCGGTTTAGGGTACGGGTTAGGATTAGGGTACGTGTTAGGGTTAGGGTAGGTGTTAGGGTTAGGGTACGCGTTAGGGTTAGGGTAGTTATTAAACCTATCCCACTCTCTAGATACCCCTTAGCACGTAAAGGAATATTATTTGCGGGTCCAGCCATGGAAAAGAGTTTAGACACTAGGATAAAATAAGGAACACATACATTATAAAGAAATCACATTAGGATTCTCTTTTTAAGCTGTTCCTTAAAACACTAGTGCTTAGGAAATCTATTGGAGGCAGAAGCAGTCAAGGGTAGCCTAGGGTTAGGGTTAGGCTTAGGGTTAGGCTTAGGGTACGGCTTAGGGTTCGGGTACGGCGTAGGGTATGGGTTAGGGTTAGGGTTAGGGTTAGTGTTAGGGTTAGGGCTCGGTTTAGGGTACGGGTTAGGATTAGGGTACGTGTTAGGGTTAGGGTAGGGGTTAGGGTTAGGGTACGCGTTAGGGTTAGGGTAGTTATTAAACCTATCCCACTCTCTAGATACCCCTTAGCACGTAAAGGAATATTATTTGGGGGTCCAGCCATGGAGAAGAGTTTAGACACTAGGATAAAATAAGGAACACATACATTATAAAGAAATCACATTAGGATTCTCTTTTTAAGCTGTTCCTTACAACACTAGTGCTTAGGAAATCTATTGGAGGCAGAAGCAGTCAAGGGTAGCCTAGGGTTAGGGTTAGGCTTAGGGTTAGGCTTAGGGTACGGCTTAGGGTACGGGTTTGGGGAGGGGTTCGGGTACGGCGTAGGGTATTGGTTAGGGTTAGGGTTAGGGTTAGTGTTAGGGTTAGGGCTCGGTTTAGGGTACGGGTTAGGATTAGGGTACGTGTTAGGGTTAGGGTAGGGGTTAGGGTTAGGGTACGCGTTAGGGTTAGGGTAGTTATTAAACCTATCCCACTCTCTAGATACCCCTTAGCACGTAAAGGAATATTATTTGGGGGTCCAGCCATGGAGAAGAGTTTAGACACTAGGATAAAATAAGGAACACATACATTATAAAGAAATCACATTAGGATTCTCTTTTTAAGCTGTTCCTTCAAACACTAGTGCTTAGGAAATCTATTGGAGGCAGAAGCAGTCAAGGGTAGCCTAGGGTTAGTGTTAGGCTTAGGGTTAGGCTTAGGGTACGGCTTAGGGTACGGGTTCGGGGAGGGGTCGGGTACGGCGTAGGGTATGGGTTAGGGTTAGGGTTAGGGTTAGTGTTAGGGTTAGGGCTCGGTTTAGGGTACGGGTTAGGATTAGGGTACATGTTAGGGTTAGGGTAGGTGTTAGGGTTAGGGTACGCGTTAGGGTTAGGGTAGTTATTAAACCTATCCCACTCTCTAGATACCCCTTAGCACGTAAAGGAATATTATTTGGGGGTCCAGCCATGGAGAAGAGTTTAGACACTAGGATAAAATAAGGAACACATACATTATAAAGAAATCACATTAGGATTCTCTTTTTAAGCTGTTCCTTGAAACACTAGTGCTTAGGAAATCTATTGGAGGCAGAAGCAGTCAAGGGTAGCCTAGGGTTAGGGTTAGGCTTAGGGTTAGGGTTAGGGTACGGCTTAGGGTAGGGGTTCGGGGAGGGGTTCGGGTACGGCGTAGGGTATGGGTTAGGGTTAGGGTTAGGGTTAGTGTTAGGGTTAGGGCTCGGTTTAGGGTACGGGTTAGGATTAGGGTACGTGTTAGGGTTAGGGTAGGGGTTAGGGTTAGGGTACGCGTTAGGGTTAGGGTAGTTATTAAACCTATCCCACTCTCTAGATACCCCTTAGCACGTAAAGGAATATTATTTGGGGGTCCAGCCATGGAGAAGAGTTTAGACACTAGGATAAGATAAGGAACACACCCATTATAAAGAAATCACATTAGGATTCTCTTTTTAAGCTGTTCCTTCAAACACTAGTGCTTAGGAAATCTATTGGAGGCAGAAGCAGTCAAGGGTAGCCTAGGGTTAGGGTTAGGCTTAGGGTTAGGCTTAGGGTACGGCTTAGGGTTCGGGTACGGCGTAGGGTATGTGTTAGGGTTAGGGTTAGGGTTAGTGTTAGGGTTAGGGCTCGGTTTAGGGTACGGGTTAGGATTAGGGTACGTGTTAGGGTTAGGGTAGGGGTTAGGGTTAGGGTACGCGTTAGGGTTAGGGTAGTTATTAAACCTATCCCACTCTCTAGATACCCCTTAGCACGTAAAGGAATATTATTTGGGGGTCCAGCCATGGAGAAGAGTTTAGACACTAGGATAAAATAAGGAACACATACATTATAAAGAAATCACATTAGGATTCTCTTTTTAAGCTGTTCCTTACAACACTAGTGCTTAGGAAATCTATTTGAGGCAGAAGCAGTCAAGGGTAGCCTAGGGTTAGGGTTAGGCTTAGGGTTAGGGTTAGGGTATGGCTTAGGGTAGGGGTTCGGGGAGGGGTTCGGGTACGGCGTAGGGTATGGGTTAGGGTTAGGGTTAGGGTTAGTGTTAGGGTTAGGGCTCGGTTTAGGGTACGGGTTAGGATTAGGGTACGTGTTAGGGTTAGGGTAGGGGTTAGGGTTAGGGTACGCGTTAGGGTTAGGGTAGTTATTAAACCTATCCCACTCTCTAGATACCCCTTAGCACGTAAAGGAATATTATTTGGGGGTCCAGCCATGGAGAAGAGTTTAGACACTAGGATAAGATAAGGAACACACCCATTATAAAGAAATCACATTAGGATTCTCTTTTTAAGCTGTTCCTTCAAACACTAGTGCTTAGGAAATCTATTGGAGGCAGAAGCAGTCAAGGGTAGCCTAGGGTTAGGGTTAGGCTTAGGGTTAGGCTTAGGGTACGGCTTAGGGTTCGGGTACGGCGTAGGGTATGGGTTAGGGTTAGGGTTAGGGTTAGTGTTAGGGTTAGGGCTCGGTTTAGGGTACGGGTTAGGATTAGGGTACGTGTTAGGGTTAGGGTAGATGTTAGGGTTAGGGTACGCGTTAGGGTTAGGGTAGTTATTAAACCTATCCCACTCTCTAGATACCCCTTAGCACGTAAGGGAATATTATTTGGGGGTCCAGCCATGGAGAAGAGTTTAGACACTAGGATAAGATAAGGAACACATACATTATAAAGAAATCACATTAGGATTCTCTTTTTAAGCTGTTCCTTCAAACACTAGTGCTTAGGAAATCTATTGGAGGCAGAAGCAGTCAAGGGTAGCCTAGGGTTAGGGTTAGGCTTAGGGTTAGGCTTAGGGTATGGCTTAGGGTACGGGTTCGGGGAGGGGTTCGGGTACGGCATAGGGTATGGGTTAGGGTTAGGGTTAGGGTTAGTGTTAGGGTTAGGGCTCGGTTTAGGGTACGGGTTAGGATTAGGGTACGTGTTAGTGTTAGGGTAGGTGTTAGGGTTAGGGTACGCGTTAGGGTTAGGGTAGTTATTAAACCTATCCCACTCTCTAGATACCCCTTAGCACGTAAAGGAATATTATTTGCGGGTCCAGCCATGGAGAAGAGTTTAGACACTAGGATAAAATAAGGAACACATACATTATAAAGAAATCACATTAGGATTCTCTTTTTAAGCTGTTCCTTAAAACACTAGTGCTTAGGAAATCTATTGGAGGCAGAAGCAGTCAAGGGTAGCCTAGGGTTAGGGTTAGGCTTAGGGTTAGGCTTAGGGTACGGCTTAGGGTTCGGGTACGGCGTAGGGTATGGGTTAGGGTTAGGGTTAGGGTTAGTGTTAGGGTTAGGGCTCGGTTTAGGGTACGGGTTAGGATTAGGGTACGTGTTAGGGTTAGGGTAGGTGTTAGGGTTAGGGTACGCGTTAGGGTTAGGGTAGTTATTAAACCTATCCCACTCTCTAGATACCCCTTAGCACGTAAAGGAATATTATTTGCGGGTCCAGCCATGGAGAAGAGTTTAGACACTAGGATAAAATAAGGAACACATACATTATAAAGAAATCACATTAGGATTCTCTTTTTAAGCTGTTCCTTAAAACACTAGTGCTTAGGAAATCTATTGGAGGCAGAAGCAGTCAAGGGTAGCCTAGGGTTAGGGTTAGGCTTAGGGTTAGGGTTAGGGTACGGCTTAGGGTACGGGTTCGGGGAGGGGTTCGGGTACGGCGTAGGGTATGGGTTAGGGTTAGGGTTAGGGTTAGTGTTAGGGTTAGGGCTCGGTTTAGGGTACGGGTTAGGATTAGGGTACGTGTTAGGGTTAGGGTAGGGGTTAGGGTTAGGGTACGCGTTAGGGTTAGGGTAGTTATTAAACCTATCCCACTCTCTAGATACCCCTTAGCACGTAAAGGAATATTATTTGGGGGTCCAGCCATGGAGAAGAGTTTAGACACTAGGATAAGATAAGGAACACACCCATTATAAAGAAATCACATTAGGATTCTCTTTTTAAGCTGTTCCTTCAAACACTAGTGCTTAGGAAATCTATTGGAGGCAGAAGCAGTCAAGGGTAGCCTAGGGTTAGGGTTAGGCTTAGGGTTAGGCTTAGGGTACGGCTTAGGGTACGGGTTCGGGGAGGGGTTCGGGTACGGCGTAGGGTATGGGTTAGGGTTAGGGTTAGTGTTAGGGTTAGGGCTCGGTTTAGGGTACGGGTTAGGATTAGGGTACGTGTTAGGGTTAGGGTAGGTGTTAGGGTTAGGGTACGCGTTATGGTTAGGGTAGTTATTAAACCTATCCCACTCTCTAGATACCCCTTAGCACGTAAAGGAATATTATTTGGGGGTCCAGCCATGGAGAAGAGTTTAGACACTAGGATAAAATAAGGAACACATACATTATAAAGAAATCACATTAGGATTCTCTTTTTAAGCTGTTCCTTACAACACTAGTGCTTAGGAAATCTATTGGAGGCAGAAGCAGTCAAGGGTAGCCTAGGGTTAGGGTTAGGCTTAGGGTTAGGGTTAGGGTACGGCTTAGGGTAGGGGTTCGGGGAGGGGTTCGGGTACGGCGTAGGGTATGGGTTAGGGTTAGGGTTAGGGTTAGTGTTAGGGTTAGGGCTCGGTTTAGGGTACGGGTTAGGATTAGGGTACGTGTTAGGGTTAGGGTAGGGGTTAGGGTTAGGGTACGCGTTAGGGTTAGGGTAGTTATTAAACCTATCCCACTCTCTAGATACCCCTTAGCACGTAAAGGAATATTATTTGGGGGTCCAGCCATGGAGAAGAGTTTAGACACTAGGATAAGATAAGGAACACACCCATTATAAAGAAATCACATTAGGATTCTCTTTTTAAGCTGTTCCTTCAAACACTAGTGCTTAGGAAATCTATTGGAGGCAGAAGCAGTCAAGGGTAGCCTAGGGTTAGGGTTAGGCTTAGGGTTAGGCTTAGGGTACGGCTTAGGGTTCGGGTACGGCGTAGGGTATGGGTTAGGGTTAGGGTTAGGGTTAGTGTTAGGGTTAGGGCTCGGTTTAGGGTACGGGTTAGGATTAGGGTACGTGTTAGGGTTAGGGTAGGTGTTAGGGTTAGGGTACGCGTTAGGGTTAGGGTAGTTATTAAACCTATCCCACTCTCTAGATACCCCTTAGCACGTAAAGGAATATTATTTGGGGGTCCAGCCATGGAGAAGAGTTTAGACACTAGGATAAGATAAGGAACACACCCATTATAAAGAAATCACATTAGGATTCTCTTTTTAAGCTGTTCCTTCAAACACTAGTGCTTAGGAAATCTATTGGAGGCAGAAGCAGTCAAGGGTAGCCTAGGGTTAGGGTTAGGCTTAGGGTTAGGCTTAGGGTACGGCTTAGGGTTCGGGTACGGCGTAGGGTATGGGTTAGGGTTAGGGTTAGGGTTAGTGTTAGGGTTAGGGCTCGGTTTAGGGTACGGGTTAGGATTAGGGTACGTGTTAGGGTTAGGGTAGGTGTTAGGGTTAGGGTACGCGTTAGGGTTAGGGTAGTTATTAAACCTATCCCACTCTCTAGATACCCCTTAGCACGTAAAGGAATATTATTTGCGGGTCCAGCCATGGAGAAGAGTTTAGACACTAGGATAAAATAAGGAACACATACATTATAAAGAAATCACATTAGGATTCTCTTTTTAAGCTGTTCCTTAAAACACTAGTGCTTAGGAAATCTATTGGAGGCAGAAGCAGTCAAGGGTAGCCTAGGGTTAGGGTTAGGCTTAGGGTTAGGCTTAGGGTACGGCTTAGGGTTCGGGTACGGCGTAGGGTATGGGTTAGGGTTAGGGTTAGGGTTAGTGTTAGGGTTAGGGCTCGGTTTAGGGTACGGGTTAGGATTAGGGTACGTGTTAGGGTTAGGGTAGGTGTTAGGGTTAGGGTACGCGTTAGGGTTAGGGTAGTTATTAAACCTATCCCACTCTCTAGATACCCCTTAGCACGTAAAGGAATATTATTTGCGGGTCCAGCCATGGAGAAGAGTTTAGACACTAGGATAAAATAAGGAACACATACATTATAAAGAAATCACATTAGGATTCTCTTTTTAAGCTGTTCCTTAAAACACTAGTGCTTAGGAAATCTATTGGTGGCAGAAGCAGTCAAGGGTAGCCTAGGGTTAGGGTTAGGCTTAGGGTTAGGGTTAGGGTACGGCTTAGGGTACGGGTTCGGGGAGGGGTTCGGGTACGGCGTAGGGTATGGGTTAGGGTTAGGGTTAGGGTTAGTGTTAGGGTTAGGGCTCGGTTTAGGGTACGGGTTAGGATTAGGGTACGTGTTAGGGTTAGGGTAGGGGTTAGGGTTAGGGTACGCGTTAGGGTTAGGGTAGTTATTAAACCTATCCCACTCTCTAGATACCCCTTAGCACGTAAAGGAATATTATTTGGGGGTCCAGCCATGGAGAAGAGTTTAGACACTAGGATAAGATAAGGAACACACCCATTATAAAGAAATCACATTAGGATTCTCTTTTTAAGCTGTTCCTTCAAACACTAGTGCTTAGGAAATCTATTGGAGGCAGAAGCAGTCAAGGGTAGCCTAGGGTTAGGGTTAGGCTTAGGGTTAGGCTTAGGGTACGGCTTAGGGTACGGGTTCGGGGAGGGGTTCGGGTACGGCGTAGGGTATGGGTTAGGGTTAGGGTTAGTGTTAGGGTTAGGGCTCGGTTTAGGGTACGGGTTAGGATTAGGGTACGTGTTAGGGTTAGGGTAGGTGTTAGGGTTAGGGTACGCGTTATGGTTAGGGTAGTTATTAAACCTATCCCACTCTCTAGATACCCCTTAGCACGTAAAGGAATATTATTTGGGGGTCCAGCCATGGAGAAGAGTTTAGACACTAGGATAAAATAAGGAACACATACATTATAAAGAAATCACATTAGGATTCTCTTTTTAAGCTGTTCCTTACAACACTAGTGCTTAGGAAATCTATTGGAGGCAGAAGCAGTCAAGGGTAGCCTAGGGTTAGGGTTAGGCTTAGGGTTAGGGTTAGGGTACGGCTTAGGGTAGGGGTTCGGGGAGGGGTTCGGGTACGGCGTAGGGTATGGGTTAGGGTTAGGGTTAGGGTTAGTGTTAGGGTTAGGGCTCGGTTTAGGGTACGGGTTAGGATTAGGGTACGTGTTAGGGTTAGGGTAGGGGTTAGGGTTAGGGTACGCGTTAGGGTTAGGGTAGTTATTAAACCTATCCCACTCTCTAGATACCCCTTAGCACGTAAAGGAATATTATTTGGGGGTCCAGCCATGGAGAAGAGTTTAGACACTAGGATAAGATAAGGAACACACCCATTATAAAGAAATCACATTAGGATTCTCTTTTTAAGCTGTTCCTTCAAACACTAGTGCTTAGGAAATCTATTGGAGGCAGAAGCAGTCAAGGGTAGCCTAGGGTTAGGGTTAGGCTTAGGGTTAGGCTTAGGGTACGGCTTAGGGTTCGGGTACGGCGTAGGGTATGGGTTAGGGTTAGGGTTAGGGTTAGTGTTAGGGTTAGGGCTCGGTTTAGGGTACGGGTTAGGATTAGGGTACGTGTTAGGGTTAGGGTAGGTGTTAGGGTTAGGGTACGCGTTAGGGTTAGGGTAGTTATTAAACCTATCCCACTCTCTAGATACCCCTTAGCACGTAAAGGAATATTATTTGCGGGTCCAGCCATGGAGAAGAGTTTAGACACTAGGATAAAATAAGGAACACATACATTATAAAGAAATCACATTAGGATTCTCTTTTTAAGCTGTTCCTTAAAACACTAGTGCTTAGGAAATCTATTGGAGGCAGAAGCAGTCAAGGGTAGCCTAGGGTTAGGGTTAGGCTTAGGGTTAGGCTTAGGGTACGGCTTAGGGTTCGGGTACGGCGTAGGGTATGGGTTAGGGTTAGGGTTAGGGTTAGTGTTAGGGTTAGGGCTCGGTTTAGGGTACGGGTTAGGATTAGGGTACGTGTTAGGGTTAGGGTAGGTGTTAGGGTTAGGGTACGCGTTAGGGTTAGGGTAGTTATTAAACCTATCCCACTCTCTAGATACCCCTTAGCACGTAAAGGAATATTATTTGCGGGTCCAGCCATGGAGAAGAGTTTAGACACTAGGATAAAATAAGGAACACATACATTATAAAGAAATCACATTAGGATTCTCTTTTTAAGCTGTTCCTTAAAACACTAGTGCTTAGGAAATCTATTGGTGGCAGAAGCAGTCAAGGGTAGCCTAGGGTTAGGGTTAGGCTTAGGGTTAGGGTTAGGGTACGGCTTAGGGTACGGGTTCGGGGAGGGGTTCGGGTACGGCGTAGGGTATGGGTTAGGGTTAGGGTTAGGGTTAGTGTTAGGGTTAGGGCTCGGTTTAGGGTACGGGTTAGGATTAGGGTACGTGTTAGGGTTAGGGTAGGGGTTAGGGTTAGGGTACGCGTTAGGGTTAGGGTAGTTATTAAACCTATCCCACTCTCTAGATACCCCTTAGCACGTAAAGGAATATTATTTGGGGGTCCAGCCATGGAGAAGAGTTTAGACACTAGGATAAGATAAGGAACACACCCATTATAAAGAAATCACATTAGGATTCTCTTTTTAAGCTGTTCCTTCAAACACTAGTGCTTAGGAAATCTATTGGAGGCAGAAGCAGTCAAGGGTAGCCTAGGGTTAGGGTTAGGCTTAGGGTTAGGCTTAGGGTACGGCTTAGGGTACGGGTTCGGGGAGGGGTTCGGGTACGGCGTAGGGTATGGGTTAGGGTTAGGGTTAGTGTTAGGGTTAGGGCTCGGTTTAGGGTACGGGTTAGGATTAGGGTACGTGTTAGGGTTAGGGTAGGTGTTAGGGTTAGGGTACGCGTTATGGTTAGGGTAGTTATTAAACCTATCCCACTCTCTAGATACCCCTTAGCACGTAAAGGAATATTATTTGGGGGTCCAGCCATGGAGAAGAGTTTAGACACTAGGATAAAATAAGGAACACATACATTATAAAGAAATCACATTAGGATTCTCTTTTTAAGCTGTTCCTTACAACACTAGTGCTTAGGAAATCTATTGGAGGCAGAAGCAGTCAAGGGTAGCCTAGGGTTAGGGTTAGGCTTAGGGTTAGGGTTAGGGTACGGCTTAGGGTAGGGGTTCGGGGAGGGGTTCGGGTACGGCGTAGGGTATGGGTTAGGGTTAGGGTTAGGGTTAGTGTTAGGGTTAGGGCTCGGTTTAGGGTACGGGTTAGGATTAGGGTACGTGTTAGGGTTAGGGTAGGGGTTAGGGTTAGGGTACGCGTTAGGGTTAGGGTAGTTATTAAACCTATCCCACTCTCTAGATACCCCTTAGCACGTAAAGGAATATTATTTGGGGGTCCAGCCATGGAGAAGAGTTTAGACACTAGGATAAGATAAGGAACACACCCATTATAAAGAAATCACATTAGGATTCTCTTTTTAAGCTGTTCCTTCAAACACTAGTGCTTAGGAAATCTATTGGAGGCAGAAGCAGTCAAGGGTAGCCTAGGGTTAGGGTTAGGCTTAGGGTTAGGCTTAGGGTACGGCTTAGGGTTCGGGTACGGCGTAGGGTATGGGTTAGGGTTAGGGTTAGGGTTAGTGTTAGGGTTAGGGCTCGGTTTAGGGTACGGGTTAGGATTAGGGTACGTGTTAGGGTTAGGGTAGGTGTTAGGGTTAGGGTACGCGTTAGGGTTAGGGTAGTTATTAAACCTATCCCACTCTCTAGATACCCCTTAGCACGTAAAGGAATATTATTTGGGGGTCCAGCCATGGAGAAGAGTTTAGACACTAGGATAAGATAAGGAACACATACATTATAAAGAAATCACATTAGGATTCTCTTTTTAAGCTGTTCCTTCAAACACTAGTGCTTAGGAAATCTATTGGAGGCAGAAGCAGTCAAGGGTAGCCTAGGGTTAGGGTTAGGCTTAGGGTTAGGCTTAGGGTACGGCTTAGGGTTCGGGTACGGCGTAGGGTATGGGTTAGGGTTAGGGTTAGGGTTAGTGTTAGGGTTAGGGCTCGGTTTAGGGTACGGGTTAGGATTAGGGTACGTGTTAGGGTTAGGGTAGGTGTTAGGGTTAGGGTACGCGTTAGGGTTAGGGTAGTTATTAAACCTATCCCACTCTCTAGATACCCCTTAGCACGTAAAGGAATATTATTTGCGGGTCCAGCCATGGAGAAGAGTTTAGACACTAGGATAAAATAAGGAACACATACATTATAAAGAAATCACATTAGGATTCTCTTTTTAAGCTGTTCCTTAAAACACTAGTGCTTAGGAAATCTATTGGAGGCAGAAGCAGTCAAGGGTAGCCTAGGGTTAGGGTTAGGCTTAGGGTTAGGGTTAGGGTACGGCTTAGGGTAGGGGTTCGGGGAGGGGTTCGGGTACGGCGTAGGGTATGGGTTAGGGTTAGGGTTAGGGTTAGTGTTAGGGTTAGGGCTCGGTTTAGGGTACGGGTTAGGATTAGGGTACGTGTTAGGGTTAGGGTAGGGGTTAGGGTTAGGGTACGCGTTAGGGTTAGGGTAGTTATTAAACCTATCCCACTCTCTAGATACCCCTTAGCACGTAAAGGAATATTATTTGGGGGTGCAGCCATGGAGAAGAGTTTAGACACTAGGATAAGATAAGGAACACACCCATTATAAAGAAATCACATTAGGATTCTCTTTTTAAGCTGTTCCTTACAACACTAGTGCTTAGGAAATCTATTGGAGGCAGAAGCAGTCAAGGGTAGCCTAGGGTTAGGGTTAGGCTTAGGGTTAGGGTTAGGGTACGGCTTAGGGTAGGGGTTCGGGGAGGGGTTCGGGTACGGCGTAGGGTATGGGTTAGGGTTAGGGTTAGTGTTAGGGTTAGGGCTCGGTTTAGGGTACGGGTTAGGATTAGGGTACGTGTTAGGGTTAGGGTAGGGGTTAGGGTTAGGGTACGCGTTAGGGTTAGGGTAGTTATTAAACCTATCCCACTCTCTAGATACCCCTTAGCACGTAAAGGAATATTATTTGGGGGTGCAGCCATGGAGAAGAGTTTAGACACTAGGATAAGATAAGGAACACACCCATTATAAAGAAATCACATTAGGATTCTCTTTTTAAGCTGTTCCTTACAACACTAGTGCTTAGGAAATCTATTGGAGGCAGAAGCAGTCAAGGGTAGCTTAGGGTTAGGGTTAGGCTTAGGGTTAGGCTTAGGGTACGGCTTAGGGTACGGGTTTGGGGAGGGGTTCGGGTACGGCGTAGGGTATGGGTTAGGGTTAGGGTTAGGGTTAGTGTTAGGGTTAGGGCTCGGTTTAGGGTACGGGTTAGGATAAGGGTACGTGTTAGGGTTAGGGTAGGGGTTAGGGTTAGGGTACGCGTTAGGGTTAGGGTAGTTATTAAACCTATCCCACTCTCTAGATACCCCTTAGCACGTAAAGGAATATTATTTGGGGGTCCAGCCATGGAGAAGAGTTTAGACACTAGGATAAAATAAGGAACACATACATTATAAAGAAATCACATTAGGATTCTCTTTTTAAGCTGTTCCTTAAAACACTAGTGCTTAGGAAATCTATTGGAGGCAGAAGCAGTCAAGGGTAGCCTAGGGTTAGGGTTAGGCTTAGGGTTAGGGTTAGGGTACGGCTTAGGGTAGGGGTTCGGGGAGGGGTTCGGGTACGGCGTAGGGTATGGGTTAGTGTTAGGGTTAGGGTTAGTGTTAGGGTTAGGGCTCGGTTTAGGGTACGGGTTAGGATTAGGGTACGTGTTAGGGTTAGGGTAGGGGTTAGGGTTAGGGTACGCGTTAGGGTTAGGGTAGTTATTAAACCTATCCCACTCTCTAGATACCCCTTAGCACGTAAAGGAATATTATTTGGGGGTCCAGCCATGGAGAAGAGTTTAGACACTAGGATAAGATAAGGAACACACCCATTATAAAGAAATCACATTAGGATTCTCTTTTTAAGCTGTTCCTTCAAACACTAGTGCTTAGGAAATCTATTGGAGGCAGAAGCAGTCAAGGGTAGCCTAGGGTTAGGGTTAGGCTTAGGGTTAGGCTTAGGGTACGGCTTAGGGTTCGGGTACGGCGTAGGGTATGGGTTAGGGTTAGGGTTAGGGTTAGTGTTAGGGTTAGGGCTCGGTTTAGGGTACGGGTTAGGATTAGGGTACGTGTTAGGGTTAGGGTAGGGGTTAGGGTTAGGGTACGCGTTAGGGTTAGGGTAGTTATTAAACCTATCCCACTCTCTAGATACCCCTTAGCACGTAAAGGAATATTATTTGGGGGTCCAGCCATGGAGAAGAGTTTAGACACTAGGATAAAATAAGGAACACATACATTATAAAGAAATCACATTAGGATTCTCTTTTTAAGCTATTCCTTACAACACTAGTGCTTAGGAAATCTATTGGAGGCAGAAGCAGTCAAGGGTAGCCTAGGGTTAGGTTTAGGCTTAGGGTTAGGGTTAGGGTACGGCTTAGGGTAGGGGTTCGGGGAGGGGTTCGGGTACGGCGTAGGGTATGGGTTAGGGTTAGGGTTAGGGTTAGTGTTAGGGTTAGGGCTCGGTTTAGGGTACGGGTTAGGATTAGGGTACGTGTTAGGGTTAGGGTAGGGGTTAGGGTTAGGGTACGCGTTAGGGTTAGGGTAGTTATTAAACCTATCCCACTCTCTAGATACCCCTTAGCACGTAAAGGAATATTATTTGGGGGTCCAGCCATGGAGAAGAGTTTAGACACTAGGATAAGATAAGGAACACACCCATTATAAAGAAATCACATTAGGATTCTCTTTTTAAGCTGTTCCTTCAAACACTAGTGCTTAGGAAATCTATTGGAGGCAGAAGCAGTCAAGGGTAGCCTAGGGTTAGGGTTAGGCTTAGGGTTAGGGTTAGGGTACGGCTTAGGGTAGGGGTTCGGGGAGGGGTTCGGGTACGGCGTAGGGTATGGGTTAGGGTTAGGGTTAGTGTTAGGGTTAGGGCTCGGTTTAGGGTACGGGTTAGGATTAGGGTACGTGTTAGGGTTAGGGTAGGGGTTAGGGTTAGGGTACGCGTTAGGGTTAGGGTAGTTATTAAACCTATCCCACTCTCTAGATACCCCTTAGCACGTAAAGGAATATTATTTGGGGGTCCAGCCATGGAGAAGAGTTTAGACACTAGGATAAAATAAGGAACACATACATTATAAAGAAATCACATTAGGATTCTCTTTTTAAGCTGTTCCTTACAACACTAGTGCTTAGGAAATCTATTGGAGGCAGAAGCAGTCAAGGGTAGCCTAGGGTTAGGGTTAGGCTTAGGGTTAGGCTTAGGGTACGGCTTAGCGTACGGGTTTGGGGAGGGGTTCGGGTACGGTGTAGGGTATTGGTTAGGGTTAGGGTTAGGGTTAGTGTTAGGGTTAGGGCTCGGTTTAGGGTACGGGTTAGGATTAGGGTACGTGTTAGGGTTAGGGTAGGGGTTAGGGTTAGGGTACGCGTTAGGGTTAGGGTAGTTATTAAACCTATCCCACTCTCTAGATACCCCTTAGCACGTAAAGGAATATTATTTGGGGGTCCAGCCATGGAGAAGAGTTTAGACACTAGGATAAAATAAGGAACACATACATTATAAAGAAATCACATTAGGATTCTCTTTTTAAGCTGTTCCTTCAAACACTAGTGCTTAGGAAATCTATTGGAGGCAGAAGCAGTCAAGGGTAGCCTAGGGTTAGGGTTAGGCTTAGGGTTAGGCTTAGGGTACGGCTTAGGGTACGGGTTCGGGGAGGGGTTCGGG
This sequence comes from Balaenoptera ricei, assembly GCF_028023285.1. Classification (NCBI taxonomy): domain Eukaryota; kingdom Metazoa; phylum Chordata; class Mammalia; order Artiodactyla; family Balaenopteridae; genus Balaenoptera; species Balaenoptera ricei. The sequence continues at coordinate 26,095 of NW_026778036.1, forward strand.
TACGGCGTAGGGTATGGGTTAGGGTTAGGGTTAGGGTTAGTGTTAGGGTTAGGGCTCGGTTTAGGGTACGGGTTAGGATTAGGGTACATGTTAGGGTTAGGGTAGGTGTTAGGGTTAGGGTACGCGTTAGGGTTAGGGTAGTTATTAAACCTATCCCACTCTCTAGATACCCCTTAGCACGTAAAGGAATATTATTTGGGGGTCCAGCCATGGAGAAGAGTTTAGACACTAGGATAAAATAAGGAACACATACATTATAAAGAAATCACATTAGGATTCTCTTTTTAAGCTGTTCCTTGAAACACTAGTGCTTAGGAAATCTATTGGAGGCAGAAGCAGTCAAGGGTAGCCTAGGGTTAGGGTTAGGCTTAGGGTTAGGGTTAGGGTACGGCTTAGGGTAGGGGTTCGGGTACGGCGTAGGGTATGGGTTAGGGTTAGGGTTAGGGTTAGTGTTAGGGTTAGGGCTCGGTTTAGGGTACGGGTTAGGATTAGGGTACGTGTTAGGGTTAGGGTAGGGGTTAGGGTTAGGGTACGCGTTAGGGTTAGGGTAGTTATTAAACCTATCCCACTCTCTAGATACCCCTTAGCACGTAAAGGAATATTATTTGGGGGTCCAGCCATGGAGAAGAGTTTAGACACTAGGATAAGATAAGGAACACACCCATTATAAAGAAATCACATTAGGATTCTCTTTTTAAGCTGTTCCTTCAAACACTAGTGCTTAGGAAATCTATTGGAGGCAGAAGCAGTCAAGGGTAGCCTAGGGTTAGGGTTAGGCTTAGGGTTAGGCTTAGGGTACGGCTTAGGGTTCGGGTACGGCGTAGGGTATGGGTTAGGGTTAGGGTTAGGGTTAGTGTTAGGGTTAGGGCTCGGTTTAGGGTACGGGTTAGGATTAGGGTACGTGTTAGGGTTAGGGTAGGTGTTAGGGTTAGGGTACGCGTTAGGGTTAGGGTAGTTATTAAACCTATCCCACTCTCTAGATACCCCTTAGCACGTAAAGGAATATTATTTGGGGGTCCAGCCATGGAGAAGAGTTTAGACACTAGGATAAGATAAGGAACACATACATTATAAAGAAATCACATTAGGATTCTCTTTTTAAGCTGTTCCTTCAAACACTAGTGCTTAGGAAATCTATTGGAGGCAGAAGCAGTCAAGGGTAGCCTAGGGTTAGGGTTAGGCTTAGGGTTAGGCTTAGGGTATGGCTTAGGGTAAGGGTTCGGGGAGGGGTTCGGGTACGGCATAGGGTATGGTTTAGGGTTAGGGTTAGGGTTAGTGTTAGGGTTAGGGCTCGGTTTAGGGTACGGGTTAGGATTAGGGTACGTGTTAGGGTTAGGGTAGGTGTTAGGGTTAGGGTACGCGTTAGGGTTAGGGTAGTTATTAAACCTATCCCACTCTCTAGATACCCCTTAGCACGTAAAGGAATATTATTTGCGGGTCCAGCCATGGAAAAGAGTTTAGACACTAGGATAAAATAAGGAACACATACATTATAAAGAAATCACATTAGGATTCTCTTTTTAAGCTGTTCCTTAAAACACTAGTGCTTAGGAAATCTATTGGAGGCAGAAGCAGTCAAGGGTAGCCTAGGGTTAGGGTTAGGCTTAGGGTTAGGCTTAGGGTACGGCTTAGGGTTCGGGTACGGCGTAGGGTATGGGTTAGGGTTAGGGTTAGGGTTAGTGTTAGGGTTAGGGCTCGGTTTAGGGTACGGGTTAGGATTAGGGTACGTGTTAGGGTTAGGGTAGGGGTTAGGGTTAGGGTACGCGTTAGGGTTAGGGTAGTTATTAAACCTATCCCACTCTCTAGATACCCCTTAGCACGTAAAGGAATATTATTTGGGGGTCCAGCCATGGAGAAGAGTTTAGACACTAGGATAAAATAAGGAACACATACATTATAAAGAAATCACATTAGGATTCTCTTTTTAAGCTGTTCCTTACAACACTAGTGCTTAGGAAATCTATTGGAGGCAGAAGCAGTCAAGGGTAGCCTAGGGTTAGGGTTAGGCTTAGGGTTAGGCTTAGGGTACGGCTTAGGGTACGGGTTTGGGGAGGGGTTCGGGTACGGCGTAGGGTATTGGTTAGGGTTAGGGTTAGGGTTAGTGTTAGGGTTAGGGCTCGGTTTAGGGTACGGGTTAGGATTAGGGTACGTGTTAGGGTTAGGGTAGGGGTTAGGGTTAGGGTACGCGTTAGGGTTAGGGTAGTTATTAAACCTATCCCACTCTCTAGATACCCCTTAGCACGTAAAGGAATATTATTTGGGGGTCCAGCCATGGAGAAGAGTTTAGACACTAGGATAAAATAAGGAACACATACATTATAAAGAAATCACATTAGGATTCTCTTTTTAAGCTGTTCCTTCAAACACTAGTGCTTAGGAAATCTATTGGAGGCAGAAGCAGTCAAGGGTAGCCTAGGGTTAGTGTTAGGCTTAGGGTTAGGCTTAGGGTACGGCTTAGGGTACGGGTTCGGGGAGGGGTCGGGTACGGCGTAGGGTATGGGTTAGGGTTAGGGTTAGGGTTAGTGTTAGGGTTAGGGCTCGGTTTAGGGTACGGGTTAGGATTAGGGTACATGTTAGGGTTAGGGTAGGTGTTAGGGTTAGGGTACGCGTTAGGGTTAGGGTAGTTATTAAACCTATCCCACTCTCTAGATACCCCTTAGCACGTAAAGGAATATTATTTGGGGGTCCAGCCATGGAGAAGAGTTTAGACACTAGGATAAAATAAGGAACACATACATTATAAAGAAATCACATTAGGATTCTCTTTTTAAGCTGTTCCTTGAAACACTAGTGCTTAGGAAATCTATTGGAGGCAGAAGCAGTCAAGGGTAGCCTAGGGTTAGGGTTAGGCTTAGGGTTAGGGTTAGGGTACGGCTTAGGGTAGGGGTTCGGGGAGGGGTTCGGGTACGGCGTAGGGTATGGGTTAGGGTTAGGGTTAGGGTTAGTGTTAGGGTTAGGGCTCGGTTTAGGGTACGGGTTAGGATTAGGGTACGTGTTAGGGTTAGGGTAGGGGTTAGGGTTAGGGTACGCGTTAGGGTTAGGGTAGTTATTAAACCTATCCCACTCTCTAGATACCCCTTAGCACGTAAAGGAATATTATTTGGGGGTCCAGCCATGGAGAAGAGTTTAGACACTAGGATAAGATAAGGAACACACCCATTATAAAGAAATCACATTAGGATTCTCTTTTTAAGCTGTTCCTTCAAACACTAGTGCTTAGGAAATCTATTGGAGGCAGAAGCAGTCAAGGGTAGCCTAGGGTTAGGGTTAGGCTTAGGGTTAGGCTTAGGGTACGGCTTAGGGTTCGGGTACGGCGTAGGGTATGGGTTAGGGTTAGGGTTAGTGTTAGTGTTAGGGTTAGGGCTCGGTTTAGGGTACGGGTTAGGATTAGGGTACGTGTTAGGGTTAGGGTAGGGGTTAGGGTTAGGGTACGCGTTAGGGTTAGGGTAGTTATTAAACCTATCCCACTCTCTAGATACCCCTTAGCACGTAAAGGAATATTATTTGGGGGTCCAGCCATGGAGAAGAGTTTAGACACTAGGATAAAATAAGGAACACATACATTATAAAGAAATCACATTAGGATTCTCTTTTTAAGCTGTTCCTTACAACACTAGTGCTTAGGAAATCTATTGGAGGCAGAAGCAGTCAAGGGTAGCCTAGGGTTAGGGTTAGGCTTAGGGTTAGGGTTAGGGTATGGCTTAGGGTAGGGGTTCGGGGAGGGGTTCGGGTACGGCGTAGGGTATGGGTTAGGGTTAGGGTTAGGGTTAGTGTTAGGGTTAGGGCTCGGTTTAGGGTACGGGTTAGGATTAGGGTACGTGTTAGGGTTAGGGTAGGGGTTAGGGTTAGGGTACGCGTTAGGGTTAGGGTAGTTATTAAACCTATCCCACTCTCTAGATACCCCTTAGCACGTAAAGGAATATTATTTGGGGGTCCAGCCATGGAGAAGAGTTTAGACACTAGGATAAGAAAAGGAACACACCCATTATAAAGAAATCACATTAGGATTCTCTTTTTAAGCTGTTCCTTCAAACACTAGTGCTTAGGAAATCTATTGGAGGCAGAAGCAGTCAAGGGTAGCCTAGGGTTAGGGTTAGGCTTAGGGTTAGGCTTAGGGTACGGCTTAGGGTTCGGGTACGGCGTAGGGTATGGGTTAGGGTTAGGGTTAGGGTTAGTGTTAGGGTTAGGGCTCGGTTTAGGGTACGGGTTAGGATTAGGGTACGTGTTAGGGTTAGGGTAGGTGTTAGGGTTAGGGTACGCGTTAGGGTTAGGGTAGTTATTAAACCTATCCCACTCTCTAGATACCCCTTAGCACGTAAAGGAATATTATTTGGGGGTCCAGCCATGGAGAAGAGTTTAGACACTAGGATAAGATAAGGAACACATACATTATAAAGAAATCACATTAGGATTCTCTTTTTAAGCTGTTCCTTCAAACACTAGTGCTTAGGAAATCTATTGGAGGCAGAAGCAGTCAAGGGTAGCCTAGGGTTAGGGTTAGGCTTAGGGTTAGGCTTAGGGTATGGCTTAGGGTACGGGTTCGGGGAGGGGTTCGGGTACGGCATAGGGTATGGGTTAGGGTTAGGGTTAGGGTTAGTGTTAGGGTTAGGGCTCGGTTTAGGGTACGGGTTAGGATTAGGGTACGTGTTAGGGTTAGGGTAGGTGTTAGGGTTAGGGAACGCGTTAGGGTTAGGGTAGTTATTAAACCTATCCCACTCTCTAGATACCCCTTAGCACGTAAAGGAATATTATTTGCGGGTCCAGCCATGGAGAAGAGTTTAGACACTAGGATAAAATAAGGAACACATACATTATAAAGAAATCACATTAGGATTCTCTTTTTAAGCTGTTCCTTAAAACACTAGTGCTTAGGAAATCTATTGGAGGCAGAAGCAGTCAAGGGTAGCCTAGGGTTAGGGTTAGGCTTAGGGTTAGGCTTAGGGTACGGCTTAGGGTTCGGGTACGGCGTAGGGTATGGGTTAGGGTTAGGGTTAGGGTTAGTGTTAGGGTTAGGGCTCGGTTTAGGGTACGGGTTAGGATTAGGGTACGTGTTAGGGTTAGGGTAGGTGTTAGGGTTAGGGTACGCGTTAGGGTTAGGGTAGTTATTAAACCTATCCCACTCTCTAGATACCCCTTAGCACGTAAAGGAATATTATTTGCGGGTCCAGCCATGGAGAAGAGTTTAGACACTAGGATAAAATAAGGAACACATACATTATAAAGAAATCACATTAGGATTCTCTTTTTAAGCTGTTCCTTAAAACACTAGTGCTTAGGAAATCTATTGGAGGCAGAAGCAGTCAAGGGTAGCCTAGGGTTAGGGTTAGGCTTAGGGTTAGGGTTAGGGTACGGCTTAGGGTACGGGTTCGGGGAGGGGTTCGGGTACGGCGTAGGGTATGGGTTAGGGTTAGGGTTAGGGTTAGTGTTAGGGTTAGGGCTCGGTTTAGGGTACGGGTTAGGATTAGGGTACGTGTTAGGGTTAGGGTAGGGGTTAGGGTTAGGGTACGCGTTAGGGTTAGGGTAGTTATTAAACCTATCCCACTCTCTAGATACCCCTTAGCACGTAAAGGAATATTATTTGGGGGTGCAGCCATGGAGAAGAGTTTAGACACTAGGATAAGATAAGGAACACACCCATTATAAAGAAATCACATTAGGATTCTCTTTTTAAGCTGTTCCTTGAAACACTAGTGCTTAGGAAATCTATTGGAGGCAGAAGCAGTCAAGGGTAGCCTAGGGTTAGGGTTAGGCTTAGGGTTAGGGTTAGGGTACGGCTTAGGGTAGGGGTTCGGGGAGGGGTTCGGGTACGGCGTAGGGTATGGGTTAGGGTTAGGGTTAGGGTTAGTGTTAGGGTTAGGGCTCGGTTTAGGGTACGGGTTAGGATTAGGGTACGTGTTAGGGTTAGGGTAGGGGTTAGGGTTAGGGTACGCGTTAGGGTTAGGGTAGTTATTAAACCTATCCCACTCTCTAGATACCCCTTAGCACGTAAAGGAATATTATTTGGTGGTCCAGCCATGGAGAAGAGTTTAGACACTAGGATAAGATAAGGAACACACCCATTATAAAGAAATCACATTAGGATTCTCTTTTTAAGCTGTTCCTTCAAACACTAGTGCTTAGGAAATCTATTGGAGGCAGAAGCAGTCAAGGGTAGCCTAGGGTTAGGGTTAGGCTTAGGGTTAGGCTTAGGGTACGGCTTAGGGTTCGGGTACGGTGTAGGGTATGGGTTAGGGTTAGGGTTAGGGTTAGTGTTAGGGTTAGGGCTCGGTTTAGGGTACGGGTTAGGATTAGGGTACGTGTTAGGGTTAGGGTAGGGGTTAGGGTTAGGGTACGCGTTAGGGTTAGGGTAGTTATTAAACCTATCCCACTCTCTAGATACCCCTTAGCACGTAAAGGAATATTATTTGGGGGTCCAGCCATGGAGAAGAGTTTAGACACTAGGATAAAATAAGGAACACATACATTATAAAGAAATCACATTAGGATTCTCTTTTTAAGCTGTTCCTTACAACACTAGTGCTTAGGAAATCTATTGGAGGCAGAAGCAGTCAAGGGTAGCCTAGGGTTAGGGTTAGGCTTAGGGTTAGGCTTAGGGTACGGCTTAGGGTACGGGTTTGGGGAGGGGTTCGGGTACGGCGTAGGGTATTGGTTAGGGTTAGGGTTAGGGTTAGTGTTAGGGTTAGGGCTCGGTTTAGGGTACGGGTTAGGATTAGGGTACGTGTTAGGGTTAGGGTAGGTGTTAGGGTTAGGGTACGCGTTAGGGTTAGGGTAGTTATTAAACCTATCCCACTCTCTAGATACCCCTTAGCACGTAAAGGAATATTATTTGGGGGTCCAGCCATGGAGAAGAGTTTAGACACTAGGATAAAATAAGGAACACATACATTATAAAGAAATCACATTAGGATTCTCTTTTTAAGCTGTTCCTTCAAACACTAGTGCTTAGGAAATCTATTGGAGGCAGAAGCAGTCAAGGGTAGCCTAGGGTTAGGGTTAGGCTTAGGGTTAGGGTTAGGGTACGGCTTAGGGTAGGGGTTCGGGGAGGGGTTCGGGTACGGCGTAGGGTATGGGTTAGGGTTAGGGTTAGGGTTAGTGTTAGGGTTAGGGCTCGGTTTAGGGTACGGGTTAGGATTAGGGTACGTGTTAGGGTTAGGGTAGGGGTTAGGGTTAGGGTACGCGTTAGGGTTAGGGTAGTTATTAAACCTATCCCACTCTCTAGATACCCCTTAGCACGTAAAGGAATATTATTTGGGGGTCCAGCCATGGAGAAGAGTTTAGACACTAGGATAAGATAAGGAACACACCCATTATAAAGAAATCACATTAGGATTCTCTTTTTAAGCTGTTCCTTCAAACACTAGTGCTTAGGAAATCTATTGGAGGCAGAAGCAGTCAAGGGTAGCCTAGGGTTAGGGTTAGGCTTAGGGTTAGGCTTAGGGTACGGCTTAGGGTTCGGGTACGGCGTAGGGTATGGGTTAGGGTTAGGGTTAGGGTTAGTGTTAGGGTTAGGGCTCGGTTTAGGGTACGGGTTAGGATTAGGGTACGTGTTAGGGTTAGGGTAGGGGTTAGGGTTAGGGTACGCGTTAGGGTTAGGGTAGTTATTAAACCTATCCCACTCTCTAGATACCCCTTAGCACGTAAAGGAATATTATTTGGGGGTCCAGCCATGGAGAAGAGTTTAGACACTAGGATAAAATAAGGAACACATACATTATAAAGAAATCACATTAGGATTCTCTTTTTAAGCTGTTCCTTACAACACTAGTGCTTAGGAAATCTATTGGAGGCAGAAGCAGTCAAGGGTAGCCTAGGGTTAGGGTTAGGCTTAGGGTTAGGCTTAGGGTACGGCTTAGGGTACGGGTTTGGGGAGGGGTTCGGGTACGGCGTAGGGTATGGGTTAGGGTTAGGGTTAGGGTTAGTGTTAGGGTTAGGGCTCGGTTTAGGGTACGGGTTAGGATTAGGGTACGTGTTAGGGTTAGGGTAGGGGTTAGGGTTAGGGTACGCGTTAGGGTTAGGGTAGTTATTAAACCTATCCCACTCTCTAGATACCCCTTAGCACGTAAAGGAATATTATTTGGGGGTCCAGCCATGGAGAAGAGTTTAGACACTAGGATAAAATAAGGAACACATACATTATAAAGAAATCACATTAGGATTCTCTTTTTAAGCTGTTCCTTCAAACACTAGTGCTTAGGAAATCTATTGGAGGCAGAAGCAGTCAAGGGTAGCCTAGGGTTAGGGTTAGGCTTAGGGTTAGGCTTAGGGTACGGCTTAGGGTACGGGTTCGGGGAGGGGTTCGGGTACGGCGTAGGGTATGGGTTAGGGTTAGGGTTAGGGTTAGTGTTAGGGTTAGGGCTCGGTTTAGGGTACGGGTTAGGATTAGGGTACGTGTTAGGGTTAGGGTAGGTGTTAGGGTTAGGGTACGCGTTAGGGTTAGGGTAGTTATTAAACCTATCCCACTCTCTAGATACCCCTTAGCACGTAAAGGAATATTATTTGGGGGTCCAGCCATGGAGAAGAGTTTAGACACTAGGATAAAATAAGGAACACATACATTATAAAGAAATCACATTAGGATTCTCTTTTTAAGCTGTTCCTTACAACACTAGTGCTTAGGAAATCTATTGGAGGCAGAAGCAGTCAAGGGTAGCCTAGGGTTAGGGTTAGGCTTAGGGTTAGGGTTAGGGTACGGCTTAGGGTAGGGGTTCGGGGAGGGGTTCGGGTACGGCGTAGGGTATGGGTTAGGGTTAGGGTTAGGGTTAGTGTTAGGGTTAGGTCTCGGTTTAGGGTACGGGTTAGGATTAGGGTACGTGTTAGGGTTAGGGTAGGGGTTAGGGTTAGGGTACGCGTTAGGGTTAGGGTAGTTATTAAACCTATCCCACTCTCTAGATACCCCTTAGCACGTAAAGGAATATTATTTGGGGGTGCAGCCATGGAGAAGAGTTCAGACACTAGGATAAGATAAGGAACACACCCATTATAAAGAAATCACATTAGGATTCTCTTTTTAAGCTGTTCCTTACAACAGTAGTGCTTAGGAAATCTATTGGAGGCAGAAGCAGTCAAGGGTAGCCTAGGGTTAGGGTTAGGCTTAGGGTTAGGCTTAGGGTACGGCTTAGGGTACGGGTTTGGGGAGGGGTTCGGGTACGGCGTAGGGTATGGGTTAGGGTTAGGGTTAGGGTTAGTGTTAGGGTTAGGGCTCGGTTTAGGGTACGGGTTAGGATTAGGGTACGTGTTAGGGTTAGGGTAGGTGTTAGGGTTAGGGTACGCGTTAGGGTTAGGGTAGTTATTAAACCTATCCCACTCTCTAGATACCCCTTAGCACGTAAAGGAATATTATTTGCGGGTCCAGCCATGGAGAAGAGTTTAGACACTAGGATAAAATAAGGAACACATACATTATAAAGAAATCACATTAGGATTCTCTTTTTAAGCTGTTCCTTAAAACACTAGTGCTTAGGAAATCTATTGGAGGCAGAAGCAGTCAAGGGTAGCCTAGGGTTAGGGTTAGGCTTAGGGTTAGGCTTAGGGTACGGCTTAGGGTTCGGGTACGGCGTAGGGTATGGGTTAGGGTTAGGGTTAGGGTTAGTGTTAGGGTTAGGGCTCGGTTTAGGGTACGGGTTAGGATTAGGGTACGTGTTAGGGTTAGGGTAGGTGTTAGGGTTAGGGTACGCGTTAGGGTTAGGGTAGTTATTAAACCTATCCCACTCTCTAGATACCCCTTAGCACGTAAAGGAATATTATTTGGGGGTCCAGCCATGGAGAAGAGTTTAGACACTAGGATAAAATAAGGAACACATACATTATAAAGAAATCACATTAGGATTCTCTTTTTAAGCTGTTCCTTAAAACACTAGTGCTTAGGAAATCTATTGGAGGCAGAAGCAGTCAAGGGTAGCCTAGGGTTAGGGTTAGGCTTAGGGTTAGGCTTAGGGTACGGCTTAGGGTACGGGTTTGGGGAGGGGTTCGGGTACGGCGTAGGGTATGGGTTAGGGTTAGGGTTAGGGTTAGTGTTAGGGTTAGGGCTCGGTTTAGGGTACGGGTTAGGATTAGGGTACGTGTTAGGGTTAGGGTAGGGGTTAGGGTTAGGGTACGCGTTAGGGTTAGGGTAGTTATTAAACCTATCCCACTCTCTAGATACCCCTTAGCACGTAAAGGAATATTATTTGGGGGTCCAGCCATGGAGAAGAGTTTAGACACTAGGATAAGATAAGGAACACACCCATTATAAAGAAATCACATTAGGATTCTCTTTTTAAGCTGTTCCTTCAAACACTAGTGCTTAGGAAATCTATTGGAGGCAGAAGCAGTCAAGGGTAGCCTAGGGTTAGGGTTAGGCTTAGGGTTAGGCTTAGGGTACGGCTTAGGGTTCGGGTACGGCGTAGGGTATGGGTTAGGGTTAGGGTTAGGGTTAGTGTTAGGGTTAGGGCTCGGTTTAGGGTACGGGTTAGGATTAGGGTACGTGTTAGGGTTAGGGTAGGTGTTAGGGTTAGGGTACGCGTTAGGGTTAGGGTAGTTATTAAACCTATCCCACTCTCTAGATACCCCTTAGCACGTAAAGGAATATTATTTGGGGGTCCAGCCATGGAGAAGAGTTTAGACACTAGGATAAGATAAGGAACACATACATTATAAAGAAATCACATTAGGATTCTCTTTTTAAGCTGTTCCTTCAAACACTAGTGCTTAGGAAATCTATTGGAGGCAGAAGCAGTCAAGGGTAGCCTAGGGTTAGGGTTAGGCTTAGGGTTAGGCTTAGGGTATGGCTTAGGGTAAGGGTTCGGGGAGGGGTTCGGGTACGGCATAGGGTATGGGTTAGGGTTAGGGTTAGGGTTAGTGTTAGGGTTAGGGCTCGGTTTAGGGTACGGGTTAGGATTAGGGTACGTGTTAGGGTTAGGGTAGGTGTTAGGGTTAGGGTACGCGTTAGGGTTAGGGTAGTTATTAAACCTATCCCACTCTCTAGATACCCCTTAGCACGTAAAGGAATATTATTTGCGGGTCCAGCCATGGAAAAGAGTTTAGACACTAGGATAAAATAAGGAACACATACATTATAAAGAAATCACATTAGGATTCTCTTTTTAAGCTGTTCCTTAAAACACTAGTGCTTAGGAAATCTATTGGAGGCAGAAGCAGTCAAGGGTAGCCTAGGGTTAGGGTTAGGCTTAGGGTTAGGGTTAGGGTACGGCTTAGGGTAGGGGTTCGGGGAGGGGTTCGGGTACGGCGTAGGGTATGGGTTAGGGTTAGGGTTAGGGTTAGTGTTAGGGTTAGGGCTCGGTTTAGGGTACGGGTTAGGATTAGGGTACGTGTTAGGGTTAGGGTAGGGGTTAGGGTTAGGGTACGCGTTAGGGTTAGGGTAGTTATTAAACCTATCCCACTCTCTAGATACCCCTTAGCACGTAAAGGAATATTATTTGGGGGTCCAGCCATGGAGAAGAGTTTAGACACTAGGATAAAATAAGGAACACATACATTATAAAGAAATCACATTAGGATTCTCTTTTTAAGCTGTTCCTTAAAACACTAGTGCTTAGGAAATCTATTGGAGGCAGAAGCAGTCAAGGGTAGCCTAGGGTTAGGGTTAGGCTTAGGGTTAGGGTTAGGGTACGGCTTAGGGTAGGGGTTCGGGGAGGGGTTCGGGTACGGCGTAGGGTATGGGTTAGGGTTAGGGTTAGGGTTAGTGTTAGGGTTAGGGCTCGGTTTAGGGTACGGGTTAGGATTAGGGTACGTGTTAGGGTTAGGGTAGGGGTTAGGGTTAGGGTACGCGTTAGGGTTAGGGTAGTTATTAAACCTATCCCACTCTCTAGATACCCCTTAGCACGTAAAGGAATATTATTTGGGGGTCCAGCCATGGAGAAGAGTTTAGACACTAGGATAAGATAAGGAACACACCCATTATAAAGAAATCACATTAGGATTCTCTTTTTAAGCTGTTCCTTCAAACACTAGTGCTTAGGAAATCTATTGGAGGCAGAAGCAGTCAAGGGTAGCCTAGGGTTAGGGTTAGGCTTAGGGTTAGGCTTAGGGTACGGCTTAGGGTTCGGGTACGGCGTAGGGTATGGGTTAGGGTTAGGGTTAGGGTTAGTGTTAGGGTTAGGGCTCGGTTTAGGGTACGGGTTAGGATTAGGGTACGTGTTAGGGTTAGGGTAGGTGTTAGGGTTAGGGTACGCGTTAGGGTTAGGGTAGTTATTAAACCTATCCCACTCTCTAGATACCCCTTAGCACGTAAAGGAATATTATTTGGGGGTCCAGCCATGGAGAAGAGTTTAGACACTAGGATAAGATAAGGAAAACATACATTATAAAGAAATCACATTAGGATTCTCTTTTTAAGCTGTTCCTTCAAACACTAGTGCTTAGGAAATCTATTGGAGGCAGAAGCAGTCAAGGGTAGCCTAGGGTTAGGGTTAGGCTTAGGGTTAGGCTTAGGGTATGGCTTAGGGTAAGGGTTCGGGGAGGGGTTCGGGTACGGCATAGGGTATGGGTTAGGGTTAGGGTTAGGGTTAGTGTTAGGGTTAGGGCTCGGTTTAGGGTACGGGTTAGGATTAGGGTACGTGTTAGGGTTAGGGTAGGTGTTAGGGTTAGGGTACGCGTTAGGGTTAGGGTAGTTATTAAACCTATCCCACTCTCTAGATACCCCTTAGCACGTAAAGGAATATTATTTGCGGGTCCAGCCATGGAAAAGAGTTTAGACACTAGGATAAAATAAGGAACACATACATTATAAAGAAATCACATTAGGATTCTCTTTTTAAGCTGTTCCTTAAAACACTAGTGCTTAGGAAATCTATTGGAGGCAGAAGCAGTCAAGGGTAGCCTAGGGTTAGGGTTAGGCTTAGGGTTAGGCTTAGGGTACGGCTTAGGGTTCGGGTACGGCGTAGGGTATGGGTTAGGGTTAGGGTTAGGGTTAGTGTTAGGGTTAGGGCTCGGTTTAGGGTACGGGTTAGGATTAGGGTACGTGTTAGGGTTAGGGTAGGGGTTAGGGTTAGGGTACGCGTTAGGGTTAGGGTAGTTATTAAACCTATCCCACTCTCTAGATACCCCTTAGCACGTAAAGGAATATTATTTGCGGGTCCAGCCATGGAAAAGAGTTTAGACACTAGGATAAAATAAGGAACACATACATTATAAAGAAATCACATTAGGATTCTCTTTTTAAGCTGTTCCTTAAAACACTAGTGCTTAGGAAATCTATTGGAGGCAGAAGCAGTCAAGGGTAGCCTAGGGTTAGGGTTAGGCTTAGGGTTAGGCTTAGGGTACGGCTTAGGGTTCGGGTACGGCGTAGGGTATGGGTTAGGGTTAGGGTTAGGGTTAGTGTTAGGGTTAGGGCTCGGTTTAGGGTACGGGTTAGGATTAGGGTACGTGTTAGGGTTAGGGTAGGGGTTAGGGTTAGGGTACGCGTTAGGGTTAGGGTAGTTATTAAACCTATCCCACTCTCTAGATACCCCTTAGCACGTAAAGGAATATTATTTGGGGGTCCAGCCATGGAGAAGAGTTTAGACACTAGGATAAAATAAGGAACACATACATTATAAAGAAATCACATTAGGATTCTCTTTTTAAGCTGTTCCTTACAACACTAGTGCTTAGGAAATCTATTGGAGGCAGAAGCAGTCAAGGGTAGCCTAGGGTTAGGGTTAGGCTTAGGGTTAGGCTTAGGGTACGGCTTAGCGTACGGGTTTGGGGAGGGGTTCGGGTACGGCGTAGGGTATTGGTTAGGGTTAGGGTTAGGGTTAGTGTTAGGGTTAGGGCTCGGTTTAGGGTACGGGTTAGGATTAGGGTACGTGTTAGGGTTAGGGTAGGGGTTAGGGTTAGGGTACGCGTTAGGGTTAGGGTAGTTATTAAACCTATCCCACTCTCTAGATACCCCTTAGCACGTAAAGGAATATTATTTGGGGGTCCAGCCATGGAGAAGAGTTTAGACACTAGGATAAAATAAGGAACACATACATTATAAAGAAATTACATTAGGATTCTCTTTTTAAGCTGTTCCTTCAAACACTAGTGCTTAGGAAATCTATTGGAGGCAGAAGCAGTCAAGGGTAGCCTAGGGTTAGGGTTAGGCTTAGGGTTAGGCTTAGGGTACGGCTTAGGGTACGGGTTCGGGGAGGGGCTCGGGTACGGCGTAGGGTATGGGTTAGGGTTAGGGTTAGGGTTAGTGTTAGGGTTAGGGCTCGGTTTAGGGTACGGGTTAGGATTAGGGTACATGTTAGGGTTAGGGTAGGTGTTAGGGTTAGGGTACGCGTTAGGGTTAGGGTAGTTATTAAACCTATCCCACTCTCTAGATACCCCTTAGCACGTAAAGGAATATTATTTGGGGGTCCAGCCATGGAGAAGAGTTTAGACACTAGGATAAAATAAGGAACACATACATTATAAAGAAATCACATTAGGATTCTCTTTTTAAGCTGTTCCTTGAAACACTAGTGCTTAGGAAATCTATTGGAGGCAGAAGCAGTCAAGGGTAGCCTAGGGTTAGGGTTAGGCTTAGGGTTAGGGTTAGGGTACGGCTTAGGGTAGGGGTTCGGGGAGGGGTTCGGGTACGGCGTAGGGTATGGGTTAGGGTTAGGGTTAGGGTTAGTGTTAGGGTTAGGGCTCGGTTTAGGGTACGGGTTAGGATTAGGGTACGTGTTAGGGTTAGGGTAGGGGTTAGGGTTAGGGTACGCGTTAGGGTTAGGGTAGTTATTAAACCTATCCCACTCTCTAGATACCCCTTAGCACGTAAAGGAATATTATTTGGGGGTCCAGCCATGGAGAAGAGTTTAGACACTAGGATAAGATAAGGAACACACCCATTATAAAGAAATCACATTAGGATTCTCTTTTTAAGCTGTTCCTTCAAACACTAGTGCTTAGGAAATCTATTGGAGGCAGAAGCAGTCAAGGGTAGCCTAGGGTTAGGGTTAGGCTTAGGGTTAGGCTTAGGGTACGGCTTAGGGTTCGGGTACGGTGTAGGGTATGGGTTAGGGTTAGGGTTAGGGTTAGTGTTAGGGTTAGGGCTCGGTTTAGGGTACGGGTTAGGATTAGGGTACGTGTTAGGGTTAGGGTAGGTGTTAGGGTTAGGGTACGCGTTAGGGTTAGGGTAGTTATTAAACCTATCCCACTCTCTAGATACCCCTTAGCACGTAAAGGAATATTATTTGGGGGTCCAGCCATGGAGAAGAGTTTAGACACTAGGATAAAATAAGGAACACATACATTATAAAGAAATCACATTAGGATTCTCTTTTTAAGCTGTTCCTTACAACACTAGTGCTTAGGAAATCTATTGGAGGCAGAAGCAGTCAAGGGTAGCCTAGGGTTAGGGTTAGGCTTAGGGTTAGGCTTAGGGTACGGCTTAGGGTACGGGTTTGGGGAGGGGTTCGGGTACGGCGTAGGGTATTGGTTAGGGTTAGGGTTAGGGTTAGTGTTAGGGTTAGGGCTCGGTTTAGGGTACGGGTTAGGATTAGGGTACGTGTTAGGGTTAGGGTAGGTGTTAGGGTTAGGGTACGCGTTAGGGTTAGGGTAGTTATTAAACCTATCCCACTCTCTAGATACCCCTTAGCACGTAAAGGAATATTATTTGGGGGTCCAGCCATGGAGAAGAGTTTAGACACTAGGATAAAATAAGGAACACATACATTATAAAGAAATCACATTAGGATTCTCTTTTTAAGCTGTTCCTTCAAACACTAGTGCTTAGGAAATCTATTGGAGGCAGAAGCAGTCAAGGGTAGCCTAGGGTTAGGGTTAGGCTTAGGGTTAGGGTTAGGGTACGGCTTAGGGTAGGGGTTCGGGGAGGGGTTCGGGTACGGCGTAGGGTATGGGTTAGGGTTAGGGTTAGGGTTAGTGTTAGGGTTAGGGCTCGGTTTAGGGTACGGGTTAGGATTAGGGTACGTGTTAGGGTTAGGGTAGGGGTTAGGGTTAGGGTACGCGTTAGGGTTAGGGTAGTTATTAAACCTATCCCACTCTCTAGATACCCCTTAGCACGTAAAGGAATATTATTTGGGGGTCCAGCCATGGAGAAGAGTTTAGACACTAGGATAAGATAAGGAACACACCCATTATAAAGAAATCACATTAGGATTCTCTTTTTAAGCTGTTCCTTCAAACACTAGTGCTTAGGAAATCTATTGGAGGCAGAAGCAGTCAAGGGTAGCCTAGGGTTAGGGTTAGGCTTAGGGTTAGGCTTAGGGTACGGCTTAGGGTTCGGGTACGGCGTAGGGTATGGGTTAGGGTTAGGGTTAGGGTTAGTGTTAGGGTTAGGGCTCGGTTTAGGGTACGGGTTAGGATTAGGGTACGTGTTAGGGTTAGGGTAGGGGTTAGGGTTAGGGTACGCGTTAGGGTTAGGGTAGTTATTAAACCTATCCCACTCTCTAGATACCCCTTAGCACGTAAAGGAATATTATTTGGGGGTCCAGCCATGGAGAAGAGTTTAGACACTAGGATAAAATAAGGAACACATACATTATAAAGAAATCACATTAGGATTCTCTTTTTAAGCTGTTCCTTACAACACTAGTGCTTAGGAAATCTATTGGAGGCAGAAGCAGTCAAGGGTAGCCTAGGGTTAGGGTTAGGCTTAGGGTTAGGCTTAGGGTACGGCTTAGGGTACGGGTTTGGGGAGGGGTTCGGGTACGGCGTAGGGTATGGGTTAGGGTTAGGGTTAGGGTTAGTGTTAGGGTTAGGGCTCGGTTTAGGGTACGGGTTAGGATTAGGGTACGTGTTAGGGTTAGGGTAGGGGTTAGGGTTAGGGTACGCGTTAGGGTTAGGGTAGTTATTAAACCTATCCCACTCTCTAGATACCCCTTAGCACGTAAAGGAATATTATTTGGGGGTCCAGCCATGGAGAAGAGTTTAGACACTAGGATAAGATAAGGAACACACCCATTATAAAGAAATCACATTAGGATTCTCTTTTTAAGCTGTTCCTTCAAACACTAGTGCTTAGGAAATCTATTGGAGGCAGAAGCAGTCAAGGGTAGCCTAGGGTTAGGGTTAGGCTTAGGGTTAGGCTTAGGGTACGGCTTAGGGTTCGGGTACGGCGTAGGGTATGGGTTAGGGTTAGGGTTAGGGTTAGTGTTAGGGTTAGGGCTCGGTTTAGGGTACGGGTTAGGATTAGGGTACGTGTTAGGGTTAGGGTAGGTGTTAGGGTTAGGGTACGCGTTAGGGTTAGGGTAGTTATTAAACCTATCCCACTCTCTAGATACCCCTTAGCACGTAAAGGAATATTATTTGGGGGTCCAGCCATGGAGAAGAGTTTAGACACTAGGATAAGATAAGGAACACATACATTATAAAGAAATCACATTAGGATTCTCTTTTTAAGCTGTTCCTTCAAACACTAGTGCTTAGGAAATCTATTGGAGGCAGAAGCAGTCAAGGGTAGCCTAGGGTTAGGGTTAGGCTTAGGGTTAGGCTTAGGGTACGGCTTAGGGTACGGGTTCGGGGAGGGGTTCGGGTACGGCGTAGGGTATGGGTTAGGGTTAGGGTTAGGGTTAGTGTTAGGGTTAGGGCTCGGTTTAGGGTACGGGTTAGGATTAGGGTACGTGTTAGGGTTAGGGTAGGTGTTAGGGTTAGGGTACGCGTTAGGGTTAGGGTAGTTATTAAACCTATCCCACTCTCTAGATACCCCTTAGCACGTAAAGGAATATTATTTGGGGGTCCAGCCATGGAGAAGAGTTTAGACACTAGGATAAAATAAGGAACACATACATTATAAAGAAATCACATTAGGATTCTCTTTTTAAGCTGTTCCTTAAAACACTAGTGCTTAGGAAATCTATTGGAGGCAGAAGCAGTCAAGGGTAGCCTAGGGTTAGGGTTAGGCTTAGGGTTAGGGTTAGGGTACGGCTTAGGGTAGGGGTTCGGGGAGGGGTTCGGGTACGGCGTAGGGTATGGGTTAGGGTTAGGGTTAGGGTTAGTGTTAGGGTTAGGTCTCGGTTTAGGGTACGGGTTAGGATTAGGGTACGTGTTAGGGTTAGGGTAGGGGTTAGGGTTAGGGTACGCGTTAGGGTTAGGGTAGTTATTAAACCTATCCCACTCTCTAGATACCCCTTAGCACGTAAAGGAATATTATTTGGGGGTGCAGCCATGGAGAAGAGTTCAGACACTAGGATAAGATAAGGAACACACCCATTATAAAGAAATCACATTAGGATTCTCTTTTTAAGCTGTTCCTTACAACAGTAGTGCTTAGGAAATCTATTGGAGGCAGAAGCAGTCAAGGGTAGCCTAGGGTTAGGGTTAGGCTTAGGGTTAGGCTTAGGGTACGGCTTAGGGTACGGGTTTGGGGAGGGGTTCGGGTACGGCGTAGGGTATGGGTTAGGGTTAGGGTTAGGGTTAGTGTTAGGGTTAGGGCTCGGTTTAGGGTACGGGTTAGGATTAGGGTACGTGTTAGGGTTAGGGTAGGTGTTAGGGTTAGGGTACGCGTTAGGGTTAGGGTAGTTATTAAACCTATCCCACTCTCTAGATACCCCTTAGCACGTAAAGGAATATTATTTGCGGGTCCAGCCATGGAGAAGAGTTTAGACACTAGGATAAAATAAGGAACACATACATTATAAAGAAATCACATTAGGATTCTCTTTTTAAGCTGTTCCTTAAAACACTAGTGCTTAGGAAATCTATTGGAGGCAGAAGCAGTCAAGGGTAGCCTAGGGTTAGGGTTAGGCTTAGGGTTAGGCTTAGGGTACGGCTTAGGGTTCGGGTACGGCGTAGGGTATGGGTTAGGGTTAGGGTTAGGGTTAGTGTTAGGGTTAGGGCTCGGTTTAGGGTACGGGTTAGGATTAGGGTACGTGTTAGGGTTAGGGTAGGTGTTAGGGTTAGGGTACGCGTTAGGGTTAGGGTAGTTATTAAACCTATCCCACTCTCTAGATACCCCTTAGCACGTAAAGGAATATTATTTGGGGGTCCAGCCATGGAGAAGAGTTTAGACACTAGGATAAAATAAGGAACACATACATTATAAAGAAATCACATTAGGATTCTCTTTTTAAGCTGTTCCTTAAAACACTAGTGCTTAGGAAATCTATTGGAGGCAGAAGCAGTCAAGGGTAGCCTAGGGTTAGGGTTAGGCTTAGGGTTAGGGTTAGGGTACGGCTTAGGGTAGGGGTTCGGGGAGGGGTTCGGGTACGGCGTAGGGTATCGGTTAGGGTTAGGGTTAGTGTTAGGGTTAGGGCTCGGTTTAGGGTACGGGTTAGGATTAGGGTACGTGTTAGGGTTAGGGTAGGGGTTAGGGTTAGGGTACGCGTTAGGGTTAGGGTAGTTATTAAACCTATCCCACTCTCTAGATACCCCTTAGCACGTAAAGGAATATTATTTGGGGGTGCAGCCATGGAGAAGAGTTTAGACACTAGGATAAGATAAGGAACACACCCATTATAAAGAAATCACATTAGGATTCTCTTTTTAAGCTGTTCCTTACAACACTAGTGCTTAGGAAATCTATTGGAGGCAGAAGCAGTCAAGGGTAGCCTAGGGTTAGGGTTAGGCTTAGGGTTAGGCTTAGGGTACGGCTTAGGGTACGGGTTTGGGGAGGGGTTCGGGTACGGCGTAGGGTATGGGTTAGGGTTAGGGTTAGGGTTAGTGTTAGGGTTAGGGCTCGGTTTAGGGTACGGGTTAGGATTAGGGTACGTGTTAGGGTTAGGGTAGGGGTTAGGGTTAGGGTACGCGTTAGGGTTAGGGTAGTTATTAAACCTATCCCACTCTCTAGATACCCCTTAGCACGTAAAGGAATATTATTTGGGGGTCCAGCCATGGAGAAGAGTTTAGACACTAGGATAAGATAAGGAACACACCCATTATAAAGAAATCACATTAGGATTCTCTTTTTAAGCTGTTCCTTCAAACACTAGTGCTTAGGAAATCTATTGGAGGCAGAAGCAGTCAAGGGTAGCCTAGGGTTAGGGTTAGGCTTAGGGTTAGGCTTAGGGTACGGCTTAGGGTTCGGGTACGGCGTAGGGTATGGGTTAGGGTTAGGGTTAGGGTTAGTGTTAGGGTTAGGGCTCGGTTTAGGGTACGGGTTAGGATTAGGGTACGTGTTAGGGTTAGGGTAGGTGTTAGGGTTAGGGTACGCGTTAGGGTTAGGGTAGTTATTAAACCTATCCCACTCTCTAGATACCCCTTAGCACGTAAAGGAATATTATTTGGGGGTCCAGCCATGGAGAAGAGTTTAGACACTAGGATAAGATAAGGAACACATACATTATAAAGAAATCACATTAGGATTCTCTTTTTAAGCTGTTCCTTCAAACACTAGTGCTTAGGAAATCTATTGGAGGCAGAAGCAGTCAAGGGTAGCCTAGGGTTAGGGTTAGGCTTAGGGTTAGGCTTAGGGTATGGCTTAGGGTAAGGGTTCGGGGAGGGGTTCGGGTACGGCATAGGGTATGGGTTAGGGTTAGGGTTAGGGTTAGTGTTAGGGTTAGGGCTCGGTTTAGGGTACGGGTTAGGATTAGGGTACGTGTTAGGGTTAGGGTAGGTGTTAGGGTTAGGGTACGCGTTAGGGTTAGGGTAGTTATTAAACCTATCCCACTCTCTAGATACCCCTTAGCACGTAAAGGAATATTATTTGCGGGTCCAGCCATGGAAAAGAGTTTAGACACTAGGATAAAATAAGGAACACATACATTATAAAGAAATCACATTAGGATTCTCTTTTTAAGCTGTTCCTTAAAACACTAGTGCTTAGGAAATCTATTGGAGGCAGAAGCAGTCAAGGGTAGCCTAGGGTTAGGGTTAGGCTTAGGGTTAGGGTTAGGGTACGGCTTAGGGTAGGGGTTCGGGGAGGGGTTCGGGTACGGCGTAGGGTATGGGTTAGGGTTAGGGTTAGGGTTAGTGTTAGGGTTAGGGCTCGGTTTAGGGTACGGGTTAGGATTAGGGTACGTGTTAGGGTTAGGGTAGGGGTTAGGGTTAGGGTACGCGTTAGGGTTAGGGTAGTTATTAAACCTATCCCACTCTCTAGATACCCCTTAGCACGTAAAGGAATATTATTTGGGGGTCCAGCCATGGAGAAGAGTTTAGACACTAGGATAAAATAAGGAACACATACATTATAAAGAAATCACATTAGGATTCTCTTTTTAAGCTGTTCCTTAAAACACTAGTGCTTAGGAAATCTATTGGAGGCAGAAGCAGTCAAGGGTAGCCTAGGGTTAGGGTTAGGCTTAGGGTTAGGGTTAGGGTACGGCTTAGGGTAGGGGTTCGGGGAGGGGTTCGGGTACGGCGTAGGGTATGGGTTAGGGTTAGGGTTAGGGTTAGTGTTAGGGTTAGGGCTCGGTTTAGGGTACGGGTTAGGATTAGGGTACGTGTTAGGGTTAGGGTAGGGGTTAGGGTTAGGGTACGCGTTAGGGTTAGGGTAGTTATTAAACCTATCCCACTCTCTAGATACCCCTTAGCACGTAAAGGAATATTATTTGGGGGTCCAGCCATGGAGAAGAGTTTAGACACTAGGATAAGATAAGGAACACACCCATTATAAAGAAATCACATTAGGATTCTCTTTTTAAGCTGTTCCTTCAAACACTAGTGCTTAGGAAATCTATTGGAGGCAGAAGCAGTCAAGGGTAGCCTAGGGTTAGGGTTAGGCTTAGGGTTAGGCTTAGGGTACGGCTTAGGGTTCGGGTACGGCGTAGGGTATGGGTTAGGGTTAGGGTTAGGGTTAGTGTTAGGGTTAGGGCTCGGTTTAGGGTACGGGTTAGGATTAGGGTACGTGTTAGGGTTAGGGTAGGTGTTAGGGTTAGGGTACGCGTTAGGGTTAGGGTAGTTATTAAACCTATCCCACTCTCTAGATACCCCTTAGCACGTAAAGGAATATTATTTGGGGGTCCAGCCATGGAGAAGAGTTTAGACACTAGGATAAGATAAGGAAAACATACATTATAAAGAAATCACATTAGGATTCTCTTTTTAAGCTGTTCCTTCAAACACTAGTGCTTAGGAAATCTATTGGAGGCAGAAGCAGTCAAGGGTAGCCTAGGGTTAGGGTTAGGCTTAGGGTTAGGCTTAGGGTATGGCTTAGGGTAAGGGTTCGGGGAGGGGTTCGGGTACGGCATAGGGTATGGGTTAGGGTTAGGGTTAGGGTTAGTGTTAGGGTTAGGGCTCGGTTTAGGGTACGGGTTAGGATTAGGGTACGTGTTAGGGTTAGGGTAGGTGTTAGGGTTAGGGTACGCGTTAGGGTTAGGGTAGTTATTAAACCTATCCCACTCTCTAGATACCCCTTAGCACGTAAAGGAATATTATTTGCGGGTCCAGCCATGGAAAAGAGTTTAGACACTAGGATAAAATAAGGAACACATACATTATAAAGAAATCACATTAGGATTCTCTTTTTAAGCTGTTCCTTAAAACACTAGTGCTTAGGAAATCTATTGGAGGCAGAAGCAGTCAAGGGTAGCCTAGGGTTAGGGTTAGGCTTAGGGTTAGGCTTAGGGTACGGCTTAGGGTTCGGGTACGGCGTAGGGTATGGGTTAGGGTTAGGGTTAGGGTTAGTGTTAGGGTTAGGGCTCGGTTTAGGGTACGGGTTAGGATTAGGGTACGTGTTAGGGTTAGGGTAGGGGTTAGGGTTAGGGTACGCGTTAGGGTTAGGGTAGTTATTAAACCTATCCCACTCTCTAGATACCCCTTAGCACGTAAAGGAATATTATTTGGGGGTCCAGCCATGGAGAAGAGTTTAGACACTAGGATAAAATAAGGAACACATACATTATAAAGAAATCACATTAGGATTCTCTTTTTAAGCTGTTCCTTACAACACTAGTGCTTAGGAAATCTATTGGAGGCAGAAGCAGTCAAGGGTAGCCTAGGGTTAGGGTTAGGCTTAGGGTTAGGCTTAGGGTACGGCTTAGCGTACGGGTTTGGGGAGGGGTTCGGGTACGGCGTAGGGTATTGGTTAGGGTTAGGGTTAGGGTTAGTGTTAGGGTTAGGGCTCGGTTTAGGGTATGGGTTAGGATTAGGGTACGTGTTAGGGTTAGGGTAGGGGTTAGGGTTAGGGTACGCGTTAGGGTTAGGGTAGTTATTAAACCTATCCCACTCTCTAGATACCCCTTAGCACGTAAAGGAATATTATTTGGGGGTCCAGCCATGGAGAAGAGTTTAGACACTAGGATAAAATAAGGAACACATACATTATAAAGAAATCACATTAGGATTCTCTTTTTAAGGTGTTCCTTCAAACACTAGTGCTTAGGAAATCTATTGGAGGCAGAAGCAGTCAAGGGTAGCCTAGGGTTAGGGTTAGGCTTAGGGTTAGGCTTAGGGTATGGCTTAGGGTAAGGGTTCGGGGAGGGGTTCAGGTACGGCATAGGGTATGGGTTAGGGTTAGGGTTAGGGTTAGTGTTAGGGTTAGGGCTCGGTTTAGGGTACGGGTTAGGATTAGGGTACGTGTTAGGGTTAGGGTAGGGGTTAGGGTTAGGGTACGCGTTAGGGTTAGGGTAGTTATTAAACCTATCCCACTCTCTAGATACCCCTTAGCACGTAAAGGAATATTATTTGGGGGTCCAGCCATGGAGAAGAGTTTAGACACTAGGATAAGATAAGGAACACACCCATTATAAAGAAATCACATTAGGATTCTCTTTTTAAGCTGTTCCTTCAAACACTAGTGCTTAGGAAATCTATTGGAGGCAGAAGCAGTCAAGGGTAGCCTAGGGTTAGGGTTAGGCTTAGGGTTAGGCTTAGGGTACGGCTTAGGGTTCGGGTACGGCGTAGGGTATGGGTTAGGGTTAGGGTTAGGGTTAGTGTTAGGGTTAGGGCTCGGTTTAGGGTACGGGTTAGGATTAGGGTACGTGTTAGGGTTAGGGTAGGTGTTAGGGTTAGGGTACGCGTTAGGGTTAGGGTAGTTATTAAACCTATCCCACTCTCTAGATACCCCTTAGCACGTAAAGGAATATTATTTGGGGGTCCAGCCATGGAGAAGAGTTTAGACACTAGGATAAGATAAGGAACACATACATTATAAAGAAATCACATTAGGATTCTCTTTTTAAGCTGTTCCTTCAAACACTAGTGCTTAGGAAATCTATTGGAGGCAGAAGCAGTCAAGGGTAGCCTAGGGTTAGGGTTAGGCTTAGGGTTAGGCTTAGGGTATGGCTTAGGGTAAGGTTTCGGGGAGGGGTTCGGGTACGGCATAGGGTATGGGTTAGGGTTAGGGTTAGGGTTAGTGTTAGGGTTAGGGCTCGGTTTAGGGTACGGGTTAGGATTAGGGTACGTGTTAGGGTTAGGGTAGGTGTTAGGGTTAGGGTACGCGTTAGGGTTAGGGTAGTTATTAAACCTATCCCACTCTCTAGATACCCCTTAGCACGTAAAGGAATATTATTTGCGGGTCCAGCCATGGAAAAGAGTTTAGACACTAGGATAAAATAAGGAACACATACATTATAAAGAAATCACATTAGGATTCTCTTTTTAAGCTGTTCCTTAAAACACTAGTGCTTAGGAAATCTATTGGAGGCAGAAGCAGTCAAGGGTAGCCTAGGGTTAGGGTTAGGCTTAGGGTTAGGCTTAGGGTACGGCTTAGGGTACGGGTTTGGGGAGGGGTTCGGGTACGGCGTAGGGTATTGGTTAGGGTTAGGGTTAGGGTTAGTCTTAGGGTTAGGGCTCGGTTTAGGGTACGGGTTAGGATTAGGGTACGTGTTAGGGTTAGGGTAGGGGTTATGGTTAGGGTACGCGTTAGGGTTAGGGTAGTTATTAAACCTATCCCAC
Organism: Balaenoptera ricei; assembly: GCF_028023285.1. NCBI lineage: Eukaryota > Metazoa > Chordata > Mammalia > Artiodactyla > Balaenopteridae > Balaenoptera > Balaenoptera ricei. The sequence continues at coordinate 50,773 of NW_026778036.1, forward strand.
TCTCTAGATACCCCTTAGCACGTAAAGGAATATTATTTGGGGGTCCAGCCATGGAGAAGAGTTTAGACACTAGGATAAAATAAGGAACACATACATTATAAAGAAATCACATTAGGATTCTCTTTTTAAGCTGTTCCTTCAAACACTAGTGCTTAGGAAATCTATTGGAGGCAGAAGCAGTCAAGGGTAGCCTAGGGTTAGGGTTAGGCTTAGGGTTAGGGTTAGGGTACGGCTTAGGGTAGGGGTTCGGGGAGGGGTTCGGGTACGGCGTAGGGTATGGGTTAGGGTTAGGGTTAGGGTTAGTGTTAGGGTTAGGGCTCGGTTTAGGGTACGGGTTAGGATTAGGGTACGTGTTAGGGTTAGGGTAGGGGTTAGGGTTAGGGTACGCGTTAGGGTTAGGGTAGTTATTAAACCTATCCCACTCTCTAGATACCCCTTAGCACGTAAAGGAATATTATTTGGGGGTCCAGCCATGGAGAAGAGTTTAGACACTAGGATAAGATAAGGAACACACCCATTATAAAGAAATCACATTAGGATTCTCTTTTTAAGCTGTTCCTTCAAACACTAGTGCTTAGGAAATCTATTGGAGGCAGAAGCAGTCAAGGGTAGCCTAGGGTTAGGGTTAGGCTTAGGGTTAGGCTTAGGGTACGGCTTAGGGTTCGGGTACGGCGTAGGGTATGGGTTAGGGTTAGGGTTAGGGTTAGTGTTAGGGTTAGGGCTCGGTTTAGGGTACGGGTTAGGATTAGGGTACGTGTTAGGGTTAGGGTAGGGGTTAGGGTTAGGGTACGCGTTAGGGTTAGGGTAGTTATTAAACCTATCCCACTCTCTAGATACCCCTTAGCACGTAAAGGAATATTATTTGGGGGTCCAGCCATGGAGAAGAGTTTAGACACTAGGATAAAATAAGGAACACATACATTATAAAGAAATCACATTAGGATTCTCTTTTTAAGCTGTTCCTTACAACACTAGTGCTTAGGAAATCTATTGGAGGCAGAAGCAGTCAAGGGTAGCCTAGGGTTAGGGTTAGGCTTAGGGTTAGGCTTAGGGTACGGCTTAGGGTACGGGTTTGGGGAGGGGTTCGGGTACGGCGTAGGGTATGGGTTAGGGTTAGGGTTAGGGTTAGTGTTAGGGTTAGGGCTCGGTTTAGGGTACGGGTTAGGATTAGGGTACGTGTTAGGGTTAGGGTAGGGGTTAGGGTTAGGGTACGCGTTAGGGTTAGGGTAGTTATTAAACCTATCCCACTCTCTAGATACCCCTTAGCACGTAAAGGAATATTATTTGGGGGTCCAGCCATGGAGAAGAGTTTAGACACTAGGATAAAATAAGGAACACATACATTATAAAGAAATCACATTAGGATTCTCTTTTTAAGCTGTTCCTTCAAACACTAGTGCTTAGGAAATCTATTGGAGGCAGAAGCAGTCAAGGGTAGCCTAGGGTTAGGGTTAGGCTTAGGGTTAGGCTTAGGGTACGGCTTAGGGTACGGGTTCGGGGAGGGGTTCGGGTACGGCGTAGGGTATGGGTTAGGGTTAGGGTTAGGGTTAGTGTTAGGGTTAGGGCTCGGTTTAGGGTACGGGTTAGGATTAGGGTACGTGTTAGGGTTAGGGTAGGTGTTAGGGTTAGGGTACGCGTTAGGGTTAGGGTAGTTATTAAACCTATCCCACTCTCTAGATACCCCTTAGCACGTAAAGGAATATTATTTGGGGGTCCAGCCATGGAGAAGAGTTTAGACACTAGGATAAAATAAGGAACACATACATTATAAAGAAATCACATTAGGATTCTCTTTTTAAGCTGTTCCTTAAAACACTAGTGCTTAGGAAATCTATTGGAGGCAGAAGCAGTCAAGGGTAGCCTAGGGTTAGGGTTAGGCTTAGGGTTAGGGTTAGGGTACGGCTTAGGGTAGGGGTTCGGGGAGGGGTTCGGGTACGGCGTAGGGTATGGGTTAGGGTTAGGGTTAGGGTTAGTGTTAGGGTTAGGGCTCGGTTTAGGGTACGGGTTAGGATTAGGGTACGTGTTAGGGTTAGGGTAGGGGTTAGGGTTAGGGTACGCGTTAGGGTTAGGGTAGTTATTAAACCTATCCCACTCTCTAGATACCCCTTAGCACGTAAAGGAATATTATTTGGGGGTGCAGCCATGGAGAAGA